>NC_134830.1:130372671-130592953 GCF_004210375.1 Tachypleus tridentatus
TTGATTGCATATTATGACCGCTATCTTACAGAGATGCTGAAACACACTATATCAATCATATATGTATTTACATGGGGCTGTGCGCGCGTATTGTTACGTGACTTCAAATAGAATATGACGATATTTTTTTTTTTATTCGTGGACCTTGCATGCGTGGTGGCGAGCTAACTATCACAACACACACGAATATATGCATTTTAAGAACCGAAACAAAACGTAACACAGGTGTGCATACACATAACGTACATGTATGCATGATAAACTACACACGAAGTTGGCTCAGACTAATTCTAAAACCTACCAGGCGTCTTATTACGACTCCAAAATTTCCCACAGATGCCTTGATACAGAATTTAAGCTCAATATGGATCATGCTTTAGCAGTGAGGATCAGGAGAGTGAGGTACAAAATAAACTTAGATTAAGAATTGTCAGTTTGTTCTTGGGCAGTTATGTTATGTATTGTAGCCTTGTAAGTTGTAGGATATATATTTACAAATAAGCATTTAATTGGCCTATTGTGCACAACTCTGACATGCGGGATGGTTTTAATCAAGTTTGGACACTCGCAGTAGGTGTGGGGTTTCTAAATTGTTAACTTTTGTTAAATTTGAGCAAATCCAATGAGAATGATGTTCAAGGTAATCCCACTTAATAAAGATCAATAACCATGGGTATGGGTAATTATTTATAATTATTAATTAAAATTATTAATAAAAGTTTAGAGTGGCAGCTCTGAATTTGATACTCAAAACATAAATGGAAACATGACCTGTACGTGAGACTGGTCTAAATTGTCAATATCCCGTTCCACCCCCCCTCCCCCAATGTAATTACAATTTTACAGTTAAGATTTCCAGAAAATCCCGAGGCTTTGATAATTAACGAAACGAGAACATTGTGAATTCCAAGAATATGAACTGCATTCACAAATCTATGTACAGGCATACAGCTACGCACAGCTTAGTTTGATGAAGTGAAAACACAACACAAAGTCATTTGATTTGAAACATGTTACTGAAATTCCATGTGTTTCGTCTGGCCGTAATCAAGTTCCATGTTTAATAATCAGCCTATGTCCACAGTCCTGTAAAATTTTTGATAACCTGAAACCTAAACCTCTAAATGTGGAAACTTTTGAACATTTTGTGTCTGCTCAGTTAAACATGGTTAATATTGCCACTGGTAATAGATTCATTGATTGTGGTCCACCCATCACATGATCGTGAGATATTTTGGATTTAGCAGTGTGCAGCTGCCGTATCCGCCACGTGGTCACATTCATGTGTGCGTTCTAACTGCGCGGGCGGGGAGATACTCGCCTAATGGGTGTATGCCGCTCTAATAGGTTACTTTTTTTTCCAAGAAAACCATAAACATGGGGTATGATTTGTGCATGAAATCCGAATACTCCCCAATCCATTTTGACCTAAATATGGGTAGGTTTATCGCTCAAAATGATATTCTTACAGTTCTCGCACCGATTCTCACCCTTATTGTCGCTCATGTTCGATGTGTATACGTGCGTTGCGACACGCGATTTTAAATTGCGCGCAACATTAAAAATCACGAGTGTTCGCACGGCCTCGATCCTCGCTGGCCTGTCGGGTGCACGCAGCTAACTAGATCGCTTCGTACGGACCGGCGCGGATGGGTATGTTATCAGCTAACTTGGTAGCTTCATTTGGACCTGGATGGGTACGTTATATGGGGTAATGACTTCCTGCGCATCATGGAGGATTCCACAATGGATGTGAATGTAGAACGTACCCCATAAAAAAACCCTTAAAATGGGTCAATTGCTCTTCTTAAAAATCCCTAATAATGGGTACCCTTTCTGCCAAAAATGACCCAAATGTAAAAATAGGGCGATTTCAATAGGGAAACGTCCTACAGTCATTTCTTTTCATATTTCAATAGGTCAGACCAAAGCCCCTTCCCAAAGAAAAATACAGTCATCGATGGAAAAGTTCTGTGGTCCCAAACTGCCTGTTAACAAGGGAAATGTGAACAAACTATACAGCAGGCGGGTTGTCAGTAGAAACTGCTGGTCTATCGACAGCTTCAGAAGGCATCCATTCTTTTGTAGGTAGCAAAGCAAATATGGATGATAGTTTACAGGCGGAATTGATAATCCCGTCAAAACCAATCAACCACGAAATTTCCAGTACCCCAAAAGGGAATGCAAGCAATTCAAACGATCATTTCAACTGTCATGGTACGAAGAATTTCCTTGGTTACACTACATAGAGTTTTCAGATACGGTTTTTTGTCACACCTGCTTACTGGCAGGAAAGAGCAGAAATTCAATGCAAAGTACAAGGAATCGGCTTTCCCTCCGAGATGGCTTTTCAAACTGGAAGAAGGCAAGGGAAAAGCTTCGAGATCACCAATGTCGCAGTGCCATAAAATGGCAGTAGAAAATGTAATAGTTCTTCCCAAAACATGTTCTGACATTGGCGAAATGTTGGACATGACACTGGGAGAAGAGAAGAAAGAATCTAGGAGCAACATGTCCAAGATCATCGAGAACTTACAGTTCTTTTGGCTAGACAGGGACTGGCTTTTGCAAGGACACAGCGATGAAGAATCGAACTTCATACAACTTTATCACCTCAGAGTAAATGATAATTCTAAAATGATAGAGTGGCTTAAGAAAGAAACCAACAGGTATGTTACACATGATGTTCAGAACGAAATATTAGAGGTAATGGCATTGCAGGTGTTGCGAGATGTGGCGTCTTGTATCAGAAACCGTCGTTATTTCTCCATCCTTGCCGATGAATGCACTGACGTTGCAAACAAGGAACAGCTTACAATATGTATTCGATGGATTGACGACAATCTGGAACCCCACGAGGACTTCATCGGATTTTATGAAATCCCCACCATAAAGGCAGATACCATCGTATTGACCATCAAGGACGCGATAATTCGGATGAACTTGACCCTGGCCAACTGTCGGGGCCAGTGCTACCGAAGATGGCTGGATCACGAAGAGGTGTTGCTGAACAAATCCTCAAAGATGCTCCTAAGGCACACTATACACATTGCCATGGGCATGCCTTAAATGTGGCAGTATGTGACGCAACAAAAGGGTCTAAGTTGTTAGCTGATACCCTAGATATCACATACGAAATCTGCAAGCTTATAAAATTTTCACCAAAGCGTCAAAGTCTGCTCGAAAAATAAAAGCTAACATCAACCTAGAAACAGCAGGTCTGAAGGTGATTTGCCCAATTCGCTGGACATTTCGCGGTCAAAGCTTCGACCGCATCATTGCCAACTACGAAGCGCTTCTCTTGAGTGGGACGTTTGTCTGGAAGATCGTCTAGACTCTGAAATGAGGGCACGAATAATAGGTGTCAGATCCCAAATGGAGAAATTTGAGTACTTCTTCGCTCTTCATCTTGGTGTCGCCGTGTACTCTTTGACGGACAATTTGTTAAAAACATTGCCGAAGACCTGCATGTCTGCAGCACAAGGGCAACAAAATGCAAAACTGGTAGCAGGTGTTCTTGATAAAATGAGGAATGATAGTAATTTTGACAAGATATATGAAGAAGTGCACCGAAAGGCAATGAAGCTCAACATTTCCGAACCTCAAATGCCAAGACAGAAGAGAGAGCCTAAGCGTTTTGAGGTAGGAACCGGTGAGCCATCGTTCCTGTCGTCTCCCAAGGAATTCTACAGAAGGCAGTACTTTGAGGTTCTTGACCTTGCCATTAACGCAATCAACCGTCGTTTTGATCAGCCAGTCTTCCAGACGTATCGACATATGAAAGATCTCCTCTTTAAATCTCTTCGAGAAGAGGATACTCCTGATGAGCTGAAGTAGTTGGCGGACAAATACGGTGATGATCTGGACATCCTTTCTCTCAAGGCACAACTACCTCTCCTCAATGGACTGTTACGCGGTGACTCTGAAGATCGTCACTTTGAATGCTTCAACGACATTTATCTGGCCGTGAAGCAGCTGAAAGAACCTCAAAGATGCCTAATCTGGGAAGTGATAATTCTAGTCAAACTCCTGCTTGTTAACCCATCAACTAATGCTGTAGGAGAAAGGAGCTTCTCGACGGCCAGAAGACTCAAGAAATGGCTACGATCAACAATGAACCAATCTCATTTTAATAGTTTGGCAGTTCTCCACATCCACAAGGAACGCACAGCATCATTAGACCTCGTTTCTATTGCCAATGACTTTGTACAAAAGAATGACAGAAGGAAGGTGAAGCTCGGTGTATTCGCGGAACACGACTTTGCTGGAGGAAGTTGTTCCCATCATTAGATCACATACGGTAATTTTACTCTTCCTTGGTAAAAGTGATTTGTATTTCTATCCATCGAGGTACATCAGTTTATACTTTGCGATATGATAATGAGGTCAGTAAAATTATGATATCAGTTTTCATATAAAATTTGATATATAAAGGTGAATAGGCCAGTAGAGCAACTGTGGCATTATTCATTTATATTTCCATTTTAAAGATCATTAATATAGCTATGCATTGATGAAGTAACGTGTCATCCATGTATATAATTTTACTGAGATACTAAAGCTAGCTCTATTTCGATTTTTTTCAGTCCTACGTTTGTAAGCAACCTAAATGCATATTCATACTCAGACACAAATCTGAAACGTCCCTAGTTCCTTGATAACAAACCTTGCGTCATCGCATCGAAACACATTTTACTTCATTAAATTTAGGTTATCATCTTGCATCAGAATATCTCAATGAGATTTGTTAAGTCTCTATTTAGAAAATTTCCTTGTAAGGACCTGCTAATGATAGTTGATGTTGCAGAATTCAAAGTAGCAAAGTTAAACACAGTAATTTAAGTCATACCGGAAGGCACAGAAAGAAAACCGATTTTTTTTTTATAGTCCCCACCAGAAGAAGAACTGCTAACAGGGCCTCAGAATGGGTTATCAATATGATTAAAATCGAGGAGCTTCAGGGGACCCGCTCCCTGAACCCCGCCAGGGCTTTGCCCTGGACTCCGCCTGTCAGCCCTCCCACTGACAAAAACGTTCCGCGGCCTCTGTTTACAGTGGAAAACAGTAGATCGGAGTTAGCTAAGTTAGTACAAGCACTGCATGTGACCGCAAATAGAAAGTTAAGTTCTTGCTTTCTACTTTGAATAAGCTATCAAATCTATTAAACAAAAGCGAAAAATTACCTCACACTTACAGTCTGTGGTCCTACATATAGTTATCAGATTTTCATTTATTACACGTGGACTGATATTACTACAGCTACAATTAGAGATACCTTGAAAATGTTTAGACAAATTACATAGAACTGTACTTATTGTAGCTGTATTAATATCAATCCACGTGTAATACATGGAATTCTGACAACTATATGTAGGACCACAAACTGTAAGTATGAGATAATCTTCTTTCACTTTTGTCTGATAAATTTGATAACTTATTTAGAGTAGAAAGCAAGAACAACTTTCTAATTAACTGAAAGAATAAAAGCTTTTCGAATGATCAAGCACACAGAGTTTTTCTTACAGCAAAACCACATCGGGCTATTTACTGTGTCCACCGAGGACAATCGAACTCCTGATCTGAGCGTTGTAAATCCATAGACTTACCACTGTCCCATGGGAGACTATTTCATTAAAACAATAACTCCATGAACATAGTTATTTAATGTTAAGTGTTAACTGATTTTATCTGTTGTCAGTACAAAACTGGTTGTTTATCAGTTCGATTATAAGACTATAATCGTAACGTTTTAATGAATGATTAAATGGTACAATAGATTATACTACATGTTTTTAAGTTGTGAATTTCTGTTTCTATTTTTCTTTGTAAATATGCACTATACTTAAACTAAACACATACTTATTCGACTTGGATTTAAACCTATTCATAAAGAATGTGAAAAAAACAGCGTATTTACAAGTCATTTGAAAATATTGAACAATAAGAGAATGAATTTAAAAGAAAACAACAGTTTTAATAAATTAAATTTTAATTAAAGTTCCTTTTAACCAAAGAAATTATTCAGTCACAATTATTCCAGTTTAAACATTAAATCATCGTGTAATATCATTGCTTCGCCAACTTAAACATTTTATAGTCATCCTGTACATATTTTACAACGCGTAAAGAAAAGAATATTTTTGATCGCTATAGATGAGACCAACTAACGGGTTCTAACATTAAAGAAAACTCCTAAACCGCGATTTTCGCACACTACTGACTTCAAATCAGTAATGAGCAAATTGAGAAAAATGAGGCAGAAATATTTGCGAGCAAATGTGACGTTAAACATAATTATTAGGCTTCACTAACCTCTGTACTCCCCATCAAAACTTTATACTATTAAAGAAACATCCGTTTGTGGTGAGAACGAAGTTTAGAATGATAATAACTAATTTGTATATGTAAAAATAAATGTAGAGCTAAGTTGTTTATGTTTGTGTGTTTTCTTTTATCAAAGCCACGTCGGGCTCTCTGCTGCGCTCCCCGGAGGGATTCGAACCTCTGATTTTAGCGTTGCAAATCCACTGTACTAGCGGGAAGAGAGCTAAGCTAGAAAAAAAAAAGAATCGAACGGCAGTGGTATTAACAGTTTGAAACTACTGTATAGAAACTTTAAACCAATTGAAAATGTAGTGTATCAGTAAGATATCTTTACATTTACAAATTTTTTAACCAAATCTTTAGATTTCTAAGGCTGATTTGTCAGAGAGTATCTTATTTACTTTTAACTTCGTTAACTACCAAGTTCTGTAAGGGAAAAATCAGGAATTCCATAGTTCTAACCAATGAATACAAATAAATATCACAAACATACAGTAAGATTGATAAAATATTGGTTATCGAATTTTTTGTGGTAGTTAAACTATATTTGAAATGTTTAACAAACGATAATTAATGACTGTATTAATTTTCTTTTTTATTTGTATGAACATCCGGCTTGGTTGTTTACTATAACATAAAACGTTGATGTAAACTTTTTATTGTGAAATAATTAAGTTAAAAGTGATACTATTGTCATCATAATCTTACGTATACATGGGTAATATAAATAATTTTGTAGTCAATACACATGTTGAAACGGGCAAATTTGCACATTTTCACTTACATAAGGTCTGAATAAAACAACACATAAATCAAAATTTACATGTATTTATACTAAAGTTATGCAAACAAATTTACTGTAATGTACATCCCTTTCACGTATTAGCCCCCAAATATATTCTCCCATTATGTTTTCGTTATACGCTCCCAGGTCACGTGTGTTTATGTGTTTTCTTATAGCAAAGCCACATCGGGCTATCTGCTGAGCCCACCGAGTGGAATTAAACCCCTAATTTTAGCGCTGTAAATCCGAAGACATACCGCTGTACTAGCGGGTAGCCCAAGGCCACTAAAGCAAAGTTTAAAGAGAAGAATAGGCCTTTTCCTTTTACCTTAGGCATAAGCAATTAGGAAATAACATTTTGTGCCCAGGAACAAGGAAAGGTAAACATTTTGTTACATTGTGTAATCTTACGTATACACAGGCAATTATTTTTATAATCAATACACATGGTGAGTGAAATATCAAACGAAAAGGTTATGGCTGAAAGAAATTTAAAATCAAGATGGGCGATTTCGATTTAGATGTTATTTTGTTAAATTAGTATCGTTTAATAAATGAAAATATGGTTGAAAAACAGCTTTGAGTTTACCTCTGACATAATTTTTGTAATCACCTATACGGATTGTTGTCCCTTTCGAAAGGTTCAAAGTCCAATCACTAAGTCTTCAGTCAATGATGTCTGATTTTAATATTCGATGACATAACAAAGTAAATAAACAGTATTTGTAATATATATGTACTCATAAATAAACTTATAACAAATGAAAGTTTAATATTAAGAGCACAATATTGATATTAATGGATACATAATTATCCTGAAAAATACTTAATACTAAAAAAAAGAACAGGTTTATACGTTCACGAACAATTATCCATGAATCAGATTTTAATGTCCCTTGAGGTTTGTCATCACTCGCAATTATCGCAACACATTTTTTTATATATATTTTCACCATAAGGAGAAGCAATCTTGCTAATGTTTCCCGTCTTTCTTACCTTCTTTACTTCTCGGTTGTTTTCACTTATCGTTGACAGATTGGTAAGTTCTGTCTGTTTTTCCTTTATTTATTTAAACTGAATCTACCTACAGATATAATTTTAACAGGACTCTCATGCTTAAGCAATAAATAATTGCCTCGATTCCTTAGCCAAGTGTATTCAGTCATAATATTTCATTATTTCACACCATCAAATATTGTATCTCACATGAAGGCGGATGTATCAACATAGTACCTCATATAAAGTCGGAGGTCTTAAATTAATACCTATCCTGAAATCAGATGTATCAATATTATATCTCGTATGAAAGAAGATACATGAATATAGTATCTCACATGAAGGAAGATATTTCTAACAGCAGTTTGGACACACAAACCAAACTTTACTGAAGCATTTAGGTAAGTAATATAAATAACACTGCCGTTCAACAAAATGAGAAACAAAAAAGTGTTTTTTTCTTTTAGTTTATTATATATTAAATCTAAAACAATGTATTTTGTATCATTTTATTTACTTACGAGAAATACTTGAAAAATCATCACACAAAAATTCAGTAAATAATAGAAACTATGAGGAAAAACATGTTTAATCATTATGTAGAATTTCGGTAAGTAGTGCTAGCTATAACTGAAAACCTTAACATTTTGAAATGTGAGAGCGCTACAACTGAACACCTAACCCTACTATTCAATTAAAAGATAATCGGGTATTGAAGTCAGATACTCTCCCACAACCGTATGATAAAATGATTAATTCTTGTGTTCCACATACTTTAAATATGAAGAACTGGAACATAACATGTATCTTTCCACAGAGCAATAAAACATCGAAATAAGAGCTAGCTCTACCGTCCACCAAGGATACCTCACGGCTGCAGGTTTTGAAGCCCAGAGGAATGGTGCTTAAAAACCAGTTGAATCTTAAGAGAGAGAGTCGTATTTAAAACCGATTTACGTACTGTATCGATTACGTGAAGCCGAGAAAAAAACTGAAAATATAAGTTATTAATAATAAAAAAATGTGTAATTCTTTAAGCCTAACGATATCTTGATTTAATATCTTAAAATTTTTAATTAAGTAAGTACGATATTTTTTGCTTTTATAATACATTTTCATATTAGACATTAATAATAAAGTATAAAATCTGACTTATTCCACTTAAGGAAATTAAGTTATTTTATTTAGTCCCAAAGTTACTTACTTTAAAAGATCATTATTCACCTTTTTAAACTATAAAACAAGAATCAAACTGGTTAATTCAACCTATACAAATCTTTATAAACTATACAGAAGTAAACCAGCTGGTATCTTTAACTTCTATTTACTCGCTTTAACAACACACTTTATTAATTAAATTAATCACCTAGACACAGTTAGTTTCATAAGGTATATCTCAGTTATATAACATAAGTATTTTGTTATGTAATAACTATAGCTATATAGTATGTAAGAAGGTTTCAGCTAGGTTTTCCTAAGGATACACCTTACTAGACTACATAACAAGAATATAACTGGTTTTATTATTTGAAGGTAGTTTTCACAATTAAAACTGCTTTCGTCACCGCTATTGCAGAAGATCAAAACAGTATTTCAATTTAGTATTTACTTTTAATATTGCAGACTAAGGGAAAATGTGAGTTGTTATAAATATCTATTGCCACGGATATATTACTTAGTAATTTATAAATTTACATGTTTAATAATTTAAAATATTGTTTTAAAAATTGAAATTCAAAGAAACACATGACTTAAAGAACTAATCTGCAGTTGACAACATGACACTGCACTGTGGTTTTGAATATTTTAAAATTTAACTTAAGTTGAAGATTAAATAAATAAGTGATACAAATTTGGTAGCTCGAGTGGACCCCTCTGTGACACAGTGGTATGTAGAGTAGACCCCTCTGTGACACAACGGTATGTAGAGTAGACCCCTCTGTGACACAGTGGTATGTAGAGTAGACCCCTCTGTGACACAGTGGTATGTAGAGTAGACCCCTCTGTGACACAACGGTATGTAAAGTAGACCCCTCTGTGACACAACGGTATGTAGAGTAGACCCCTCTGTGACACAACGGCATGTAGAGTAGACCCCTCTGTGACACAGTGGTATGTAGAGTAGACCCCTCTGTGACACAACGGTATGTAGAGTAGACCCCTCTGTGACACAGTGGTATGTAGAGTAGACCCCTCTGTGACACAACGGTATGTAAAGTAGACCCCTCTGTGACACAACGGTATGTAGAGTAGACCCCTCTATGACACAACGGTATGTAGAGTAGACCCCTCTGTGACACAGTGGTATGTAGAGTAGACCCCTCTGTGACACAACGGTATGTAGAGTAGACCCCTCTGTGACACAACGGTATGTAGAGTAGACCCCTCTGTGACACAGCGGTATGTAGAGTAGACCCCTCTGTGACACAGCGGTATGTAGAGTAGACCCCTCTGTGACACAGCGGTATGTAGAGTAGACCCCTCTGTGACACAGTGGTATGTATTCGGGATTTACAACTTTAGTGAGCGGGGTTCTATATCCATGGTGAGCTGAGAAAAATACCGAATTTTGTAGCTTTGCGATTAATTACAAACATAATATATAGATCAGAAAACTTCTCCAGACAATATAAAAACAACAACACAAACTACAAAATTCTTTACAGTCAATAAATTTCTCATCTAAATTGGTTTCATTATTTCTAAAACTATCTCATGTTTGACACAATAAACACAGTAAATATAAAATAAATTAGTAGGTATGATTAATAAACTTCATATTCTTGCTCTAAGATGAATTGCGTATTTCTACTTGTATCAGTTAACACTTTAATCATAGTTATGTGTTTTCATGAACATCTATTGACTGTTCTTAATTAAATTAATTAATTAAAGTTAACAGTCACCATCGTCTTACTGACAAATGAATGTACATGATTTGTAATACTGTCTTTTACAAAATACAAATTATATCTTCTTCCAAGTTCTCGGTTAATTTAAAGACAATCCAAACAGTTTTGTCATGATATCTGTATTATGTTTTCCTTATTTATAGATATTATTGGGAGATCAACTTCACATGAAACTTGTACATCTGTATTTCTTACACTTATTCTAAGCCTACACAAAAATTAACCAAGGGTATTTAAGTTGAGAGTGTTTTGGTCTATGGATCAAGGAATCCCATTGTACTTACACGCAACAATCCTTGACAGATTCAAAATTATCTTACATAGAGCATAATATATACAGAGCTATTCAATGTTTAATTCTGCACGCGTGTGAATAACTTATTTAGAAAATAAAACTACTTTGATTCTCTACCTTCTCAGATCCTAAATATACTGCAGTATTCAGATGCGAGAAGAAGATGAGGTATGACAGACATCAGAATTTTTAACGTTTCGTCTGTAGTTGTCATAGCAACTGTGTGACACAAAATAAAATGAATCTTCATCTGTTTCCCGCGATGTCGATTGTAGAAAAATGAAAATTATCCACTTAACAAAAAAAACACACAGTAATAACTACAACGTTAAAAAACTATAGCAAGGCAAAATCGAAGGTCACCACAACCTAAACGGGTAAAATTCCACACAAACAAAGCTCAGTCTTACTATGTAACTACTGGCATGTGCCTTCTTTGAGACAGTTAAAGTATGAAAAACAAAATGTGCAGATAAAAAATACAGTTGCCTTTTATGCTAAAATTTGAATCAAACTATATACTACGTTATTCCTCCCACCAGCAGTACTGATACTGAATGGTATTCTCGAAACGGTTACTTTTAAAATGTGAACATCAGATATCGTATTGAATCAGAATATGTTTCCTATACAGTTGCAACAGTCTGCAGTAATATGCAAATAGGTTGAGCTTAATTCATACTCGTAAAATGACTTATGATATGTATAAAATTAATACATTTAGTCTCACTTCCTATAGTTTGTTTAGAACATTAGAGCAAAGCTACAAAGTGCTATTTTCGTTAGACGTTCTTAATTTTTAACACATATATTAGAATTGAATAACACTCGCCGATTAATCTTGGGCTATTCTGATTGAATATTTCGATGTGACCATCAACATTTTAACGGCTCTAAAGTTCGAAGCACGATTTTTGCGGCAACTGAAAACGAGCCAGGGACTTCATGTTAACAGGTGGAAAGCTAACCACTAAGACAGTAGTGGTGAACTTCTTAATATCGTTGATTTGTTTCTTACCCAGACTGTGGTCTGGGGTCCGAAATTATATTGCCGTTTAACATACTTTTAGAATGCTAGACAAATTGAAGTTTTCAGTTATAGACTGTTAACTGATGATATGGTTTCAAATAAAGAACTGAATTAACATTTTAAGACAATTCTTAAAAACATTACAGAACTGGTTTGTTCGATCACGTTTTCGTTTTCCCAATTTGAAATTCCCACCTGTGAAATCTTTAGGTTCTCCACGACTCAACCGCAATCGGAAACTTGATTTCATTTGAAGTATGCTATTTCCCCGAAAAGAAACCGAAGCATGTATTTTAACTACTCGCACCACGGTACAGTAGAGTTGTCTGGCAGGTAATCATTAGACATTAAAATGACGTCACATAAGAGAAGCTTTCACGTTGCAATTTGTACTGTCGTGACGTCATTAAAACGTACGAGAAGTACTATACACTCTCTACACTTCAACCCAGAGTGACATATGGATTTCAAGAAATAAAGATATTTCATACCCTTAATTTAGGTTACATTTACTTATGAAGAACACTTTCGGGGACCTTACAGAAGTACATGTAGTAATTTTGAATATTATTTTAATTACGGAAAACAAAATATTCTTCTTTAAAGGTCTTCATCGTCCTTTGGTTCCTCATCACCATCTTCTGCATAAATTAGATATTTCATAAAAACGTAGACTGAAATGTAGCAGTTAATTAAGACATCACGGAATACCCCCGAGGGGTTTCATAAAGAACCCGCTTTTTAAAAAATATAAGTTTATTATAAAGTTTTGTCATTTCCTAGTAAAGTCGTCGGAAATATTTCACTGTCTTGAGACATTTGCAATAATTTTATAAATCTTTTACGAAACAAATTAAATTGTCAATGTGTTGTTAATAACGTGTACAGTAAGATATGCGACGCTACACAATTAACGGTCTTTAGAAACAACTACACTTGATTTTGAAAATCATTGTTATTTAAATTATCATTACTTTTATCATCAGAAACATAAGACGGATGAGAAGTAAGAAACAGTAAATTAATCAATAAATAAGTGAGTATGTCCAATATTTTTACCCTCAATACAGACAATACATGTACTTTGATAAACTGTACAGATGTTAGTACTTTTGGTGAAAGGATAAAAGTGTATTCGAGTCCTTGCCAGTGAGATGATAGAGACAAAATTCGAAAGTACACTACATAAAGAAGAGATATAATTATAGAAACTTATACTTTGGTGATTAAAATTATAAAAATAAAGAGTACAGGTCAATTAAAGTTAGTAAAGATAAAACTGATTTACATTTAATTAGAGGATATGTAAGAGAAAATTTAATCACACTATTAAAGAAAATGAAAGAAAACCCTGTAAAAAACTGAAAACACAATGGAACGTGAAAGCTTCACGATATTTTTAAAGTAATTATTCGTTTTTCAATAGAAAATGTCCGGCATGGCTAGGTGGGTTAAGGCGTTCGACTCGTAATCTAAGGTTCGAATCCCGGTCACACCAAACATGTTTAACCTTTCAGCCGTGGAAGCATTATAATGTGATGGTCAATCTCACTATTCGTTGGTAAAAGAGTAGCCCAAGAATTGGCGGTGAGCAGTGATGACTAGCTGCTTTCCTTTTTGTCTTACACTGTTAAATTAGGGACGTTTAGCGCAGATAGCAATCGAGTAGTTTGAGCGAAATTAAAAAAAAATCCAGTAGAAAACAAAGCGCATTACAAAACCCACGCTACTGTTTTCTTCCAGAAATATCTAGGTGTCTGCCAGATCGTATCTGTTTTACAAAGGTGTATAAATATTTTATCTGTGGATATAAAGTTTACCACAATTATAAGAGCCATATAAATATATACATGACTTTAGCATACGAATCTGAACACCTTCGGAAACAGTAATATTATTTAAGACACCCACAGGTCTTACATCTCTTGCTTCACATAGCTTTGTAGGATATCAGCTCTTTCGAAAATAGTAAAGGTAAATCCATAAGATGCCAATAGATATCTACCTTGTTCAGCTGTATGAATGTGTTATATTGCAAACAGACACCATCAATGACAACTCTTTGACAAAATTGTCCATTTTATTAGTCCATTACTCTGTATTTTACCTCCTAGGTGACTTAGATTATCGTGGTTATAACGAGGCAGGAAAACACTTTTTTCTATTAAGATGGATACAACTGTTTTTAGTATGGAAGATCTAAAATATTTGTTGCTAACAGGTGTTTTTTAAACTCGTAAATGTTGTTAATTTTAGACGTCACACAAACAGTCCACCTACAGGAAGCGATTATCATTATGGAAAAGTTTACCAATCCTTTTTTACGTATCTTAAT
Organism: Tachypleus tridentatus; assembly: GCF_004210375.1. NCBI lineage: Eukaryota > Metazoa > Arthropoda > Merostomata > Xiphosura > Limulidae > Tachypleus > Tachypleus tridentatus. The sequence goes on from NC_134830.1 coordinate 130,387,348, forward strand.
CACAAATATGAGGTTAAGAAACTGCTGTAAAAACAGATAAAACACGTTAAACAAACAAATATCTGTGTAATGGATGATAAAATCAGTTTTGTTTTTAAAAAGCACCAAATAATTGTCACTATAGTTTTTTTAAGAATCACAGATGAAATGATTAACAAAAGAAGGCTTGAAGGAATGTGAAATGGTAATGGAATTCTAACTGTACACCCACATTTCACTTATAGCTGAAAATCGACTTTGTATTAAATAAAAGAGAAAAAAACAACATAAAATTATATGTTCATGAAATTGTGTCAGTGGAGTCATTCTTGAAATACATCTGTGATCTTATTTATATTGGTCGTAATGGTAGCAAAATTAGAAACATCGACTGTATTTTGAAACTATTTTAACATGACCAATCATGAAATATTGAGAACGACGAAATTTTAAAAGTAAAATTACTTTAATTTGATTGGTATTTGTATTTTTTCTAGTCCAGCCTTTTCTCGAAATTTGTAGAAGTTTTTTTAGAGTAGTACACAACAATATTTCTTTTACGAAAACGCGCTAGAACATTCTTGAAACTTCGAACGACGCGCTTGATTCATATAAAAAACCGAGAGACAGTAATACATGAAGAATATTGTTAGTCACCTACAGTCAGAGTGTTATGTAACATCTGTGATTAGCTCTAACTAATCAGAAAACTACACACTTTGACTAGCAACATTTATAGAATTTTAACATTACAAACTGTTCAAATTCAGTTAATCAACTTTTACTTAATTATTACTTAGAAAATATTAAATATATTCGGCGGAAAAATTCAGCTTGTAAGGATGTGCAACCTATCAAACTAGCTAGCGAGGAGGGGCAGTGTTAACGTCTGTAATTTTATAAAACTGTTGTATACAATCCATCATTTGTAATAACTCTTAGTGATAACAGTTTTCATAAATTGTAATTTTTGTATTAAAATATATTTGCCTTAAAAAAGAATATTGTTTGTTTCAATCTTGTTGCAAAATATCGTAAATATAATACGTATTAAAGTAAGTAACGGAACAAAGAGGAGACTCGTCAAGGATAAAGAATAATACATAACAAGTTGAATTTTATACACGCCATGTTCTAGAGATCTGATAGAAAAACGTATATATTTAAAAACTGCTTGTATGTGTTAGGAAAAATTTTTTATGAAGTGAAGCGAACAACGTTTCGACCTTCTTCGGTCATCGTCATGTTCACAAAGAAAGAAAGAGGTGACTGATAGCTGACCACATGTTTGAAGAGGGTTGTGTAATTGATTGTAGGAATGTAGAGGACGTGCTTAAATATTTGATGTTTATTTTGGGCTTGAGTTGTTGTATAAGTAAGGCTTCTTTAATTTTGAGTTTGTTTATGTTAGTTTCTTTATTTAGTAATTGAGTGTTTTTTATGGTTATGTTATTTTTATTTGATTTGCAGTGTTCGAAAACGTGTGAAGGTGACTTTTTTGTTATTTTTCAAATACACTGTTGGCCAAAATCTTTAGGCCAATGAACGTAAAGAAAAAATATACATTTTACGTTGTTAGACCCAACCATTATTTGAGTAGAGCTTCGAAAGTTGAAAATATGAAAAGGGAAAATAAAAAAACACAACTTTTTTACCATTTAATGGGGAAAATGTGAACACTATGAAATTTCCTTAAATACTAGCTGGTCAAAAGTTTAAGACCATACTGAAACGAAGCGTTAATCTGAAAACACGTAACGAAATTTAGTCATTTGTGTTCAAGCATTAGCGTTGTCAATATCTCCCACTGACATCTCTTGTGTTACTTTGGGGAAAAAACATGGCAAAGGCTGAAAAGTTTACAAAGTTTGAAAGTGGCAGAATTGTCGAGCTGCAAAAGCAAGGTCTCTTTCAACGTGCCATCGCTGGTGAGATTGAGCGTAGTGAAACTGCTGTTGCAAATTTCTTAAAAGACTTTGAGGGATACGGAACGAGAATTTCAAGTGGTCGGCCAAAGAAATTTTCGCCAACGTTGAGTAGGAGGATTCGACGGGTTGTCCGGCAAGACAACAGCCGATCGTTGAACCAGATTAAGGCTCTTACGGACGCAAAATGCAGCTTAAAAACAATAAGACGGCATTTACGAGAGAAAGGCTTTAAAAACCGTAAACGTCTTCAAAGGCCACGCTTCCTTCCAGCTCGGTTAAACTTTGCTGAGAAGCACCAAACATGGGACGTAGAAAAGTGGACAAACGTTTTATTCTCTGATGAGAAAAAAAAATAAATTGGATGGTCTAAATGGCTTCAAACATTACTGGCACGATAAGAATATCCCACAGGAGACATTTTCTACACGACACAGTGGAGGAGGTTCCATCATGATCTGGGGTGCTTTCTTCTTCCATAGAACAATGGAGCTTTAGGTTATACAGGAATGTCAAACAGCAGCTGGCTACATTGGCATGTTGGAGAGAGCATCCTTATTGACTGAAGGCCCTCGCTTGTGTGGAAATGACTGGATATTTCAGCAGGACAACGTTGAAATCCACAATGACCTCAGAACAAAGGACTTTTTCATGGCGAATAACGTGGTACTTTAGGATGATCCAGCGTGTTCGCCCGAACTGAACCCAATTGAATATGTTATGGGGGTGGATGGCAAGGGAAGTCAGTAGAAATGGACGTCAATTCCAAACAGTGCATATTCTTCGTGAAGCCATCTTCACCACTTGAAATAACATTCCAGTCAGCCAAACGCTTATATCGATCATGCCAAAGCGAATGTTTGAAGTTATTCGCAATGACGGTCGTGCAACTCACTACTGAGACCTCTTTTAGGACTTCTTTTTGGTATGGTCTTAAACATTTGACCAGCTAGTATTTAGGCTAATTTCATAGTGTTCACATTTTACTTATTAAATATTAAAAAAAAATTTCTCCCTTTTCTTATTTTCATCTTTCGAAGCTCTTCTCAAATAAGTGGTTGAGTCTAACAACGCAAAATGGATATTTTTTTCTTTATGTTGATTGGCCTTAAGATTTTGGGCAGCAGTGTATATATTTTTCTCTACAAGTGGATTTTCTTGTCGTTAGGAAGATAGAAAAACGATAGACTTTGGTTACACATTCTACAAAATAAAGGTGCTGAAGAATTTAAGGAAAATAGATACTTTATTGTTATTTACGTTTATGAGTATATTAATTACAGTAAGATTAGAGCTAAATGTGCAGTATCGATTGTTAGACACAGTTTTAACATGGATTATCATGTTCATAAGACCTCAAAGACACTCCTTAATTATAGCACCGTCATAATTTAGTTTACGAAAACCGTGCTTACTGAAAAGAGAAGCTCTCTTATAAATAACACTTCATTTAATAACCTCGAATGTTTCTTTTTGTAAAGCCAAGGTTACAATGAAGTGGTTGATGAAATATAAAATACAAAGGTGTCATCACGAAAAGTATAATAAATAATCTTATGTGCGTGTTTGAAGGATCATAAAAACGTAGTGAAGGTATTTTTGTTTGTTTCATAATTTTAGCGTGAAGCTAAGCAAGTAATTTATGAGCTCAGCAGTTGTTTATTCTGAACTAGAGAAAAGACAGCTAAAAAAGGTATTAATTGTCAACTGTATTGGAATTTTACTGTCCCTCTTGTAGCGGATCTATTTTCCTAAAGTGCGTTAGAAATTTTTTGACAGCGAGACGCGAATAATGAACCCTCCAGGTACGTTAACACTAGGACGTGCTCTCTTAGTGAAGAAAGAAACGATAAATTAAATAATCGAATTCCGATTTTGTATTAGTCAACTAAAAAAATGCACTTTACGAAAGTGATGATAAAAAGTTTGAATGATGAATGATAAAAAGTGTCCAAGGTAAAAAAATAAAAACGAAAAACTTCATATCTAGGTTCTTGTTGTTTGATTAGCTTTTTCACTCTGAAAAATGATTTTTTTCTACAGTATATTGTATAATTTATATAAATACCTAGATATATGTATATCATGTACTGAATAGTATAGATGATACTTTTGAATGATGACTCGAGTATTAAAATAAATTAGTACTTTAAATATCTGAAACTTATTAATATTATTCTTTGTTAATAGTCTTTGATATAACTAGACGTGCAAAATAAAACCTAAAAGCAAAATAATCATGTGAAATACAAAATAAAGAAGCTTTATGGAATTTAATTTTGTTAGCGGTATAACTCATAAATACAAAATATAAAATACAATTCAATTTTGAAGCATAATAGGAAGATAATTTTGTTCAAGGTAAGTAGAATACGTCATTATTTGAATATGATTATGTTTTGACTGAAGGTAAGGGAGCAATCTAATTATTTAAGTATAAATGATAAACGTTTCTAAGAAAGTGGATTACATGATTTTTTGTTGGAAATACAATAATATATTTTGTATTATCAAATTGGACGATATTTTTCAAAATTTTCATAATTCATTAATTGGCCATGTGGTTATGACGTTCGTCCCATAATCTGAGGGTTGCATGGTCGAATCAACGTCACACATACTCGCCCTTTCGTCGGTAGAGGATGTTATAAAGTCATGGTAAATCCCACTATTTATTCTTAAAATATTACCCTACAATCTTCGGTGGGTCTTTAACTGCTATATTAAGGACGGCTAACGGAAATAGCCCTCGTAAAGCAGAGCGCGAAATTCAAACAAAAAATTATTTATCAACTGACATTTTCTGATCAGGCAGTTGATGAAAAAAATAGAGCTCCCTCTTTTACAGTTATTAGATTTGTCCAATATTTCTAACAATTCTCTTAAAAATAGTGAAATTAATATTTAGTCAAATATAAAAATTATTAGAAATAACTTTATAATGAAGCATCTGATTTTCTGAATCTATCCTCCTCTGTTTAATAGCACGATGGCAATCTTTGGTAGTTATAATATAAGAATTATTCTGCACTATGTATCAGTACTGCTATGAGTTGAAAATTGTTTTCTTGAAACATGTAGTTCATGAGAGAATAGAAATCTGAAGTTATCCTGATTGGGGATATTCTTCATCGGGTTTAAAAGGACGGTTTAGTTTTAACATTTATTTCTTAAACAAATAAAATATTCGTTTTATAGTGTACTGAATTGTATTAAGTTCTTGTCCTTCATTTTCTGTCAGGACGAATTAATTAAAAACAAACAACCATGTAAATCTTAGTGTAACAACTGTGAATTGCTGGACGTATATTGTGACAGTTAATATACTTACAGCTATATTACAAACACACAATTATTACTGAAATAAACATTTAATGTATAATAGCTGTTACATTTGAATGGGCGAAAAATAAGTAAACAAACATTTCATTACTTTTGGTTTAATATATTATTCAAGTTTTAACATTATATGTCGTAATAAGTAAATACCGCATGAAAAAAAAATCATAAAAACATGAAAACAACGCTTCTGAATTGTTGAACTAAAGCCACAGTCTCTTAAATTTCAATAATAGTTATGAATGTTCCGATATGTTAAAACGTTAAGTTTTCAAAGTTTATATTTAATTTTCTTGTACATAAACGTAAATAGTTAAATTACTGTGTAAGTTTCTGATAAACAAATAATATCAATGATAGTGAATTTAAATATTTTGTGCAATTTTGTGAGTATCAATCCCATTCGTGTAACTGTATAGTGTGGAGATAAAATCCATCTTGATTTCTCTTAACTCTATAGAGAACATATTAACAAAGTCGGTTTTATAAATTCGTTTATTAATTCTATTTCGCTGTTTTGAAGAAACATCAGGTTGGTTTCCGAGCTTTTCCAATGATAAACGTATCTTGGTTGTCAGAATTTTCAATAAGAATAACAACGTTTTCCTTGTGATGTCTTTGTTTACTGTTTGGTTTAATGACAATAAGTTCATCATAATTTTTCACATGTCCATCAGACAGAGGTCGCTGTATATATTCTTCAATAGCTTTTGTTTGTTTCGATCCTGGTGTTCCTCTCTGAAGATGTAGAATATAGTTATGTTTAGTAGCGCAACACTCAAAATAGTAATAATTTTACTATAACATGCATAAAAACAAATAAATGTTTCTATGAAAACTATAAATTATGAAATTGGTTTCAGTTATCTCATAAATGTTTTATGGAAACTAGGAAAATTATCTCAACCATTGTTTCATGTAGTTAATAAAGAATAATATACAGCAGACAATAGCTTAAATACTGTTTTCCATTTATATTTTACACGTTCACAAAGGATAACTAGATTGTTTATATTATTACCTAGACACGATGAAAGTACAGTTATAATTAAATGTCAAGTGTTCCACTCATTTTATTGTTATATAACTAGAAAAGATGAAAGTACGGTTATAATTAAATGTTAGGTGTTCTACTCAATTTATTGTAATATAACTAGACACGATGAAAGTACAGTTATAATTAAATGTCAAGTGTTCTACTCAATTTATTGTTATATAACTAGACAAGATGAAAGTACGGTTATAATTAAATGTTAAGTGTTCTACTCAATTTATTGTTATATAACTAGACAAGATGAAAGTACGGTTATAATTAAATGTCAAGTGTTCTACTCAATTTATTGTTATATAACTAGACAAGATGAAAGTACGGTTATAATTAAATGTTAAGTGTTCTACTTGATTTATTGTTATATAACTAGACAAGATGAAAGTACGGTTATAATTAAATGTCAAGTGTTCCACTCAATTTATTGTTATATAATTTAAGCATGAAAAGTTATGTTATCTGAACTACAAATGACTGGTTATTTACTTTATGTTACAAAGAGAAATAGTATTCAAACTGTCTTTTTTTTTTTTTGCAACTTTGGAGTAAATCACGCACCTAATGGTGCTTTAAAATATTCAATAACTCATAATCAGTAGTAGTAGTATGTATGTGAATGAAAAATTACGAAATGGCATTCTGATCTTTATGTTTTCCAGATGTTATTAATGCTATGAACATTAGTAAAGGTAATCAGACTTATCAGACCTCAACGGTATCGAACACGTGTAGGTCTATTTTGGAAAACAAATCGCATGTATTCAAACGATTCTGAACATTAAAGATTCTCTGAACGCATCTTTCTCAGTAGTTGTGGATAACCCAAGGTATTAACAACATTGATTTTAAACATGCAACATCTGTTTGATATTGTACACGTAGTTTGACGTAGCGTACATTATATTAAAAGGGAATGTTTTTCACTGTAAAAATGTAAATTTACTTGTATCAAATATTAATTATAACGTAAGATGAATAAGAACTTAATTGAATTTCGAACCAAAGTATTCCTTTCTTCCAGGTCGTTTTCATATATCGTCTCCAGGGTTGTTCGTTTGGCCACTTTTTGCTTTCTTAATATATTAGTTTTTGTCTTCTTAACATTCTTTGTTAGGACCTTCTTCCCACTTTCAGTGATCAGTGGCATAGCCTCCAATATATCCAATTCATAAGTGGATATCTTTTCATCACCAAGTTGTTTGTGTTCGACACGGTTTTTTAAAACATTCCGTTCTTTCCGAGTTTTATCTTTCCAGTTGTAGAAACAACAAAGAACGCTGCACAATCATTACAGAAAGTAAATAAATAAGAATCACGTGTTTCAAGACCATTAAAATACATATTATTATTAAATAAGCTGTGGATAATAGGTTACAGATATAACTATAAATGTGTTTCATGCTTAACCAACAAATAATTGTATGGATTCTTCAGACACGTGTATTCAGTTATAATGTTTCGAACCATGGAACGTAGTACTTCACATGAAGCCACATGTACCAACATGATACGTCATATTAAGGTGGAGATCTCAACGTATGGAACGTAGTACTTCACATGAAGCCACATGAACCAACATAAAACGTCATATAAAGGTGGAGATCTCAACTTAATACCTTGCTTGAAATCAGATCTATCAACATAGTGTCTCGTGAGAAGACAGATACATGAATATAGTACCTCACGTGAAAGCAGATGTTTCTAACAGCAGTGTGAGTACAGAAACCAATATCTTCAAATGATTACTTCCTGTGTTCCACATACTTTAATTATAAAGAAATTGAAGATAACATGTAACTTACCACAAAGCAATAAGACATATCAAAATGAGTGCTGTCCACCAAGCGTATCTTGTAACTGTAGATTTTAAAACTGAGGGGAGCGTAGCTTTCGGAACCACTTCAGTTGGATCTTAAGACAGAGAGTCGTATTTAAAATCAGTTTACTTACTTTATCGATTTCATAAAACAGAGAAAAAAACTTCAAATGTAAGTTAACAATAATAGTAATGTGTATAATTCTTTAAGCCCAACAATAATCTTCATTTAACATATTTAAAATTTTAATTCAATAAATACGATAATCTTCACGATGAGAAATCCACTGGAAATAAAAATATATCTCAGAATGGCTGGTATGGGTATTAACACTTTTATTGACAAGCAGAGAATAACGTTTTAAAACGTTATTACACGTATCAGTCGTTGTGAGATACAAATACGATATTTCTTGCATTTATAATGTATTTTCATATTAAACAGCGCCCGGAATGGCAAGGAAGGTTAATGCATTCGACTCGTAATGTGAGGGTCGTAATGCCATCCCTAATTTAGCAGTGTAAGACCAGAGAGAAGGCAACTAGTTGTGACCACCAAAGGCCAACATTTGGGACACTTTTTTACAAAGAAATAGAAGGATTGATAGTCACTTTATAACGCTATCACTGAAAGAGCGATCATGTTTGGTGTGACGGGGTTCGATCCCGTGACCTATAGATTAGGAGTCGAGCGTCCTACCAGTAAAGAAAGATTTATATAAAATTATTATAACTCTCATTATAAGATAATGTTAAACAAATTACTGATTAATACCTCATTATGTACTAGAATCACCAAGTAGACATTTTAAGATATATTTGAAATTTCAATAGTATCTTAATATGAAAATAGTGGCGCCAAGTAACATTGAGTCGTATAACTTAATACAATTATGTAAACATATAATTTCTGAGTAAACGTTTTCTTCATAGTGTTAGCAGTCTTTCTCTTAAAACCAAACTTTGGAAAATCTCTGTTTAGAGGCCCGGCATGACCAGGTAGGTTAAGGCGTTTGACTCGTAATCCGAGGATCGCGGATTCGAATCTCTGTCACACCAAACATGCTCGCCCTTTCAGCCTTAGAGGTGTTATAATGTGACGGTCAATCCTACTATTCGTTGGTAAAAGAGTAGCCCAAGAGTTGGCGGTAGGTGTCTTACCTCTAATCTTACACTGCTAAATTATGTATGGCTAGCGCAGATAGCCCTCGTGTAGCAATATATATATATATAGAATTGTTGTTAATTGTTAACTATTTTACCAAAACAATACCACTCTGTCATATATATGTTTTTATGTAAATATAATATTTTGACAAAGAAATATTAACACACTATGTCGTTACAACAATTGTTGCCACCTCCTGGAAAAGCTTTTCCGAAAAAAGCAAAGCTGTTTAATATACTAAAAACCATGGAAGTTATGAAGTGTCTTATTATAACAATGTGTTTTAACAAAAATAAACATTTTTTAACTTTTAGAGAAACAATAAAAGAAAACCATTACTTCTACAAAGATCTTTATTATCAGCTCCTTCGTCATTAGTAATTTTATCTCCAGGACAAGGCATACAGGCGTCAGCAGCATAAGATGTCATGTAAGTCCCTCCTGGGCACGGTAGGCAGTGAGTTTGTAATCCATTGTCATAGTGACCAGGAGGACATGGATCTAAAACCGTTAAAAGTACATAGCTAAGCATTTATTTACTCAGTGTTAATTTTTATAGTCCTTTCAACGAGTTTATTATCAAAAATCAAATTTATTGTATCAAAACTACATTCTGTTAAAAGCCTTTCATCTTTTTGTGTTTAATGGAAACTATTAACGTTATTGTGTGTAATATATACTTACAACACCTGTCAGCATCTCTTCGGTATCCTCGAGTACAGTCGAGATTCTCGGCTGGAACATACACTGGGGAAAACAACAGAGAGTTAATATTTTTTGTTAGCTCGTTTTGTGTCACCGTTAGAAATTTAAGGTTTTTCACAATGAGCACGACGCACTAGTTATAATATTAATTATAACTCACTCTGTAAAATAACAACATAAATGTTACTTTTCGTGAGAAAAATAAAACGTATCAAAACTGTTTCTTAACAGAAGACTGTTGTTTCTTTATGTACTTCCTAATTGAGTTAACTAATGAAACTAATCACACAAACTTGGAAATTTATGAAATTACACACGATCTTTTTTTTTTATTGGTACATTTGATTTCTGTTGGTGTTTCCCTTGCAAAATTCTTATTTGTCACAGTTAAACTGTTGTCACTGTTTATGTTAATATCAGTCATGTAAATACAGGTTCTTTTGGGAATATTACGTTGGTAAAATGTATCAGTATATGATTGTGTCTTGCAAACAACAAAATATCAAATAATATCCTTATAATGCAGAAGTTGCATGAAATGCATTCCGAGTAAATTTTCCATTTGAAGTTAATATAAAAGCAAATACTTAATTTTTTGTGGATTTATCAAGATAAATAATATTGGGATCTAACACCTTTCACTGTAAATTTAAAGTATTTTTTTCAGAGTACGTTCTTAAAAACTTCGTAGATATGATTTGTATCTTTACAGTTCGTAAGATTTTGCTTCAATATACAGAAGTTGAGTTCATTATATCAAAATAACTTTGGAGCTTTACCACTTCTCTCTACAGGTTTTCCATAATCCATTTCGTCTCACATAGTTACTACATCAGTGACGTAACTGGTATGTCTGTGTGTACAATAACATGCATATCTATTTAATTATTCAGCGGGTTATCTCGTTCCTAGGTTGAGATATTTTTATTGCGTCCTGTCGCTGGGACACTAAGGTGGTTTTTATCTGTGACATTTGAGTTCGTACGACTTGTTGCAGGTCTTTTTCCGAATTATTCTGGCTAACCAAAATTATTTTTCGATGCTCTTAAGTACAATAAATATCTTTCTTTCGAAAAACTTAAATTCTCATTTGAATATATTTTCATGAGTTGGGCATATAAAGATTTACATTGGAAAGGTCTGTTACATACCTTTCCCAAAAGCAACCAATTTTCGGTTACATCACACCATTTACGAAATGTTAAGCTATGTCATAAAGTTGTTCTGATGAATTCTGTTCTACCGTGACTTTATATCAGATTGAGTCACACTATTTGCCAGGTTGCATGTTCAAAACTGTTTTGGTATGGCCTACTAATCCCTATAAAGTATAAAGTATTGCTATGAACGTCAGTGGCAGTCTTTCATTAATACTCTTTGATTATTATACGAGTACCGATAAGATTACGAGTTCGTCTTCATCACTACCCTGAAACAGCTCTTTTCAGGGCATTTTTAACATCAACTGATGGAATGTGATGCATCTTCCAAGAGTATATTATAGCTGTCAATATCAACATCTTCAAATAATCTGCCGACCCACTTAGCACCTTGGAGTTGGGCAATATCACCCATTACTGGAGTCCTGATTAGTTGGACCAGTATATGGATGAACAAAGGGTCGTAGGGTTTATCTTTAGAAAGTGTAGTATTGATGGTAACATTTAAAGTAATTATATGTGGATATGTTTACCAATACTTATTCATACCACACTTAAATATCAACATTTCCTCTCATGAACATTAAGAAAAACACATTTCATGTTATTTCTAAAGTAATAATTCCTTGTAAGTACTTTTAACACAATTGTAAGAATCTCTTTTATGCATTTATATTTCTGAGGAACTCACTTGAAGCTAATAAATTTTGCAGACATTCTACAATGGGTAATTTAAACCTTTTTATTACAGAATTCATATACAATTCGACGTTTCTAGGTTATAAAGCAATGAGGAAGGAGATTTGAAATAACGGTGATATAGAGAAACCTCAATCAACAACACGATACTCACCCAGTTGTGAGTTTTACTTAAATTCTTGTAAAAAAATAAAGCAAATACAATACTAATGTCATTTATAAAATACTTTATGGCAACTTCCACGTATTTTACGTCAGAGAAACAAGCCCGAAACTCAAAACAACATTCATGTAACACAAAAAAATAGAATCTCACGTTTTTAAATTTAACACTGCAACTCAAATAAATATACTACATGTAACATTTAAATACTAGGCAGAGAATCCAACATCACTAGACGATAAACTAAATAATTCCTTGTAATACAAGAGCAAACACACGTTAAATCAACATAAAGAAACACTTATATATCTATATTAATAAACTTCAATAAATCTTGTTCGATGTATTATAATTTGAAGATAATACTTTTAATTTATAAGATTTTATAATTTATAAAATATTCTGAGAATACTAAGAGTAACGCAGCTAGTATTAATAGGAAATTACACGAAGGTTGTTAAAAACTATCATATCAAGATAAGACAGTTTAATTGTCATTAGAATTAAATGATATAAAAAATAACGTCTTGGATTATTAAATAAATCGATAAAAACACAGTTTAATTAACGTAGATGGGAGTATTTTAAAATTCCTATTTGGTGCAGTAACAACAGTTCGATCAGTAGAGACAAATCCCTAAAGAAATTATTTACTTTGTAAGTGAACAAACGAATAGTATGAATTATTTGACTGAACCAACTGAATACCATGATTAGAAAAGTATCCAGATTATTGGTAAGTGTCACTAATATATCAATACATATCAGAGAAAACAAAATAAAATATAAAACAAGAGCTGAGATGTTAGTTTTCAATGAGAAAATTCAGAATAATTGACAGTAGTTAGCTTTTACAGTGGAAAACAGTAGATCGTAGTTAGCTAAGTTAGTACAAGGGCTGTATGTGACCGCAAACAGAAAGTTATGTTCTTGCTTTCTACTTTGAATAACCTATCAAATCTATTAAACAAAAGCGAAAGATTACCTCACACTTACAGTCTGTGGTCCCTACACATAGTTATCAGATTTTCATTTATTACACGTGGACTGATATTAGTACAGCTACAATTAGAGATACCTTGAAAATGTTTAGACAAATTACATAGAACTGTACTTATTGTAGCTGTATTAATATCAATCCACGTGTAATACATGGAAATCTGACAACTATATGTAGGGACCACAAACTGTAAGTATGAGATAATCTTCTTTCACTTTTGTCTGATAAATTTGATAACTTATTTAGAGTAGAAAACAAGAACTTAACTTTCTAATTAACTGTAGAGAATAAAAAGCTTTACGAATGATCAAGCACACAGAGTTTTTCTTACAGCAAAACCACATCGGGCTATTTACTGTGTCCACCGAGGACAATCGAACTCCTGATCTGAGCGTTGTAAATCCATAGACTTACCGCTGTCCCATGGGAGACTATTTCATTAAAACAATAACTCAATGAACATAGTTATTTAATGTTAAGTGTTAACTGATTTTATCTGTTGTCAGTACAAAACTGGTTGCCACTCAGTTCGATTATAAGACTATAATCGTAACGTTTTTTAATGAATGTTTAAATGGTACAATAGATTATACTATAGGCCTGACATGGCCAAGCGCGTAAGGCGTGCGACTCGTAATTCGCGGGTTCGCGCCCGCGTCGCGCTAAACATGCTCGCCCTCCCAGCCGTGGGGGCGTATAATGTTACGGTCAATCCCACTATTCGTTGGTAAAAGAGTAGCCCAAGAGTTGGCGGTGGGTGGTGATGACTAGCTGCTTTCCCTCTAGTCCTACACTGCTAAATTAGGGACGGCTAGCACAACTAGTCCTCGAGTAGCTTTGTGCGAAATTCCAAACAACAACAAAAAAAAAAAGATTATACTACACGTTTTTAAGTTGTGAGTTTTGTTTCTATTTTTCTTTGTAAATATGCACCATACTTAAACTAAACACATACTTATTCGACTTGGATTTAAACCTATTCATAAAGAATGTGAAAAACAACGTATTTGCAAGTCATTTGAAAATATTGAACAATAAGAGAATGAATTTAAAAGAAAACAACAGTTTTAATAAATGAAGTTTTAATTAAAGTTCCTTTTAACCAAAGAAATTATTCAGTCACATTTATTCCAGTTTAAACATTAAATCATCGTGTAATATCATTGCTTCGCCAACTTAAACATTTTATAGTCATCCTGTACATATTTTACAACGCATAAAGAAAAAATATTTTTGATCGCTATAGATGAGACCGACTAACGGGTTCTAACATTAAAGAAAACTCCTAAACCGCGATTTTCGCACACCACTGACTTAAAATCAGTAATGAGCAAATTGAGAAAAATGAGGCAGAAATATTTGCGAGCAAATGTGACGTTAAACATAATTATTAGGCTTCACTAACCTCTGTACTCCCCATCAAAACTTTATACTATTAAAGAAACATCCGTTTATGGTAAGAACGAAGTTTAGAATGAAAATATCTAATTTGTGTATGTAAAAATAAATGTAGAGCTAAGTTGTTTATGTGTTTTCTTTTAGCAAAGCCACGTCGGGCTATCTGCTGAGCTCCGCGAGGGGATTCGAACCTCTGATTTTAGCGTTGTAAATCCGTAGACTTACCACTGTACTAGCGGGGGAAGAGTTAAGCTAGAAAAAAAAAAAAAAGAATCGAACGGCAGTGGTATTAACAGTTTGAAACTACTGTATAGAAACTTTAAACCAATTGAAAATGTAGTGTATCAGTAAGATATCTTTACATTTACAAATTTTTAACCAAATCTTTAGATTTCTAAGGCTGATTTGTCAGAGAGTATCTTATTTACTTTTAACTTCGTTAACTACCAAGTTCTGTGAGGGAAAAATCAGGAATTCCACAGCTCTAACCAATGAATACAAATAAATATCACAAACATACAGTAAGATTGATAAAATGTTGGTTATCGTATTTTTAGTGGTAGTTAAACTATATTTCAAATGTTTAACAAACGATAATTAATGACAGAATTAATTTTCATTTTTATTTGTATGAACATCCGGCTTGGTTGTTTACTAAAACATAAAACGTTGATATAAACTTTTTATTGTGAAATAATTAAGTTAAAAGTGATACTATTGTCATCATAAACCACAAAAGCAAAGTTTAAAGAGAAGAATAGGCCTTTCCCATTTACCTTAGGCATAAGCAATTAGGAAATAACATTTTGTGCCCAGGAACAAGGAAAGGTAAACATTTTGTTACATAGTGTAATCTTACGTATACACAGGCAATTATTTTTTTAAACAATACGCATGGTGAGTGAAATATCAAACGAAAAGGTTATGGCTGAAAGAAATTTAAAAGCAAGATGGACGATATCAATTTAGATGTTATTTCTGTTAAATTAGTACAGTTTAATAAATGAAAATATGGTCTAAAAAACAACTTTGAATTTACCTCTGACATCATGTTTGTAATCACCTTCACGATTTTTGCATGTGTAAATTCCCGCGTCTTCAAATTGCACGTTGCTTAGCACTAATTCGCCACCGTATTTTATTTGCGTTCTCTCACTATTAATAACTTGTTCATTGAGATTTGAGTACCAAATAACTGGTTCTTCTCTCGCTCTTTCATAAGCTTGGTTTGAACATATTAATGTAAGAGTAGAACCACGTTCAGTTTCGTAGACGAATTTAAAACCTGAAACAAGCAGGAAACTGCCGAAAATATAAAATAATTGAGTGTAATTAGCCATTGAAATCTCTCTGCACTGTACTCTTTGTAAGTCACTTTCTGTATTGTTTCTAAGTGAAATATCAGTGTTACTATGCACACAAAGTATTCTTGTTTGAATGACGTCATGAACTAAAGTAACATTGTTAGGTGGAAAAACGTTTTAATAACAATAATGATTGCAAAGTTTATTGCTTTCTGTTGTGTAAAAGACGCTTGAACTGAGAAATTATAATCATATTTATGTTATGTAGTACCAACTCAAGTAATTTAGATTTAATAAACAATAACAACACTTACCTGAGATTTCAACTTGAAATTTAGGTAAAAGCAAATAAAATTTATGCGAAGTTTTGCAATTTCTTTTGACAATACAAGTCTTAGTAAGTTCGATGATATCAACCATAATAAGACTGATAACAGATGTTTCATGATATGTTTGTTTTGTTTGTTTGTTTTTTTAATTTCCACAAAGCTTCTCGAGGGCTATCTGTGCTAGCCGTCCCTAATTTAGCAGTGTAAGACTAGAGGGAAGGCAGCTAGTCATCACCACCCACCGCCAACTCTTGGGCTACTCTTTTACCAACGAATAGTGGGATTGACCGTCACATTATAACGCATCCACGGCTGAAAGGGCAAGCATGTTTGGCGCGGCGGGGATGCGAACCCGCGACCCTTAGATTACGAGTCGAGCTCCTTAACCATCTGGCCATGCCGGGCCAGTATAACTTATGTGATAAATACTGCATTCCATAGTGTCATACAGAGATTAATGACTACAGTTAGTTGTATCAAACATTTTGTTCTTCGAAACTAATAAGATTTCAATAGATCTTTCGTACTAATAACGGTAATACGTTCATTACGCTGTTCATGGTTGCCAGGTAAAATACTATCACAGTTTTGTTGTAATGTTGCATCAAAGAGTTAATTACAGGTTGAAAATAGGCTACTTACTGAATAGTTGTTTTTTATTAAATGAATTTTTTCAACATGAAATTCAGTTACTGCATGAAAACTATGTGGTTAAAGTGTCTAATTTTTATACATAGTTACTCATCATCATATATGAGTTTTTAATATGTTTTGGTTTTGGTTTTGTAATACTTTTTAAACATTTTTTTCATTTAAACATGCAATTTTGTGGTAATTTTAAGATGTCATAAAATAAAACCAATTGTAAATAGACTCACATCTAGAAGATTAACCACTCGAATAATATTTATGATTTACTCTTAAAATCATAAATCTCTTTAAGTAATACAATTTTCTGTTAGAGTTTGTTTGTTTGTTTTGAATTTCACTTAAAGCTACACGAGGGCTATCTGCACTAGCCATCCCTAACTCAGCAGTGTAAGACTAGAGGGAAGGCAACTAGTCATCACCACCCACCGCCAACTCTTGGACTAATCTTTTACATTGATCTGGTCTTATCTTTTCACTTACAAAGAGTTCTGCACTTCTACCTATTATCATTACACGGATAAATAAGTTATTCTCACCTTCCACCTGCAGAAGAAAGGTTCATAATTTTGTATACGTTCGTTATTACGTGTTTAGATATAAATATACATACATATAGCAAGAGTTAAAGTACATGTACATATACACAAGTCATAGTTTTGTCCATAAGCCAAACAGTGTAAATTCTATATTGATTTGATGAAGTTGGTTGCAAAATATGAGCTTTTTCTTTGGTTTAGAAATGGGAGTCACTGCTTCATAAATAACTTATTATAGCAGGTTGTGAGTGAAGACATCTTGCTATAAAGGCTGGTGATGTGGACATGGATGGAGTTCAATATATTGCTGTAATAGTTGATGGAGGATGAAGTAAGATAAGCTATTGATACAAACACACAGTCAACTCAGGAATAGCTGTTATTACTGGTCAAAAAACTATTGTTCTCAGATGTAAGAAATAAATTTTATTGCGTATGTACAAGCAAGGAAAGGAGGTGAGATCAAGCATACTTATTACAGAAACTGGAACAAGTCTTCTTGTACAATGGAATCTGACATAATCGTGAAAGGATTTCAAAAGTCAGAAGAGATGCATAAGCTCCGATATAAGAAAATGATTAATGGTGGTGATTCATCTGTAGATAGAAAAAATATGGACTGTATGTCTTATGACAGGAGTGTAGTACATAGAAAAAATATGGACTGTATGTCTTATGACAGGAGTGTAGTACATAGAAAAAATATGGACTGTATGTCTTATGACAGGAGTGTAGTACATAGAAAAAATATGGACTGTATGTCTTATGACAGGAGTGTAGTACATTGAAAAAATATGGACTGTATGTCTTATGACAGGAGTGTAGTACATAGAAAAAATATGGACTGTATGTCTTATGACAGGAGTGTAGATAAAATAGAGTACACTAATCATGCTGTAAGACTATATACAAACACTTTATTCCAAATAGCAGGAAAAAGTGCAGAAAACTGCAAACACTTGAGCAAAAACAAAATATTGAGATTTTAAAAATGTTCTTATGGAGCTGTTCGCCATAATGCACAAAATAGTAATTCTTTAGAGGAGCTGAAGGAATATTTAAAGAATGCACCCTACCATGCATTTGGAAATCATAGGAAGTGCAAATCCTATTACTCTTGCCATGAAAACATAACTGACATCAAAACAAGCTATTTGAATAACATACCTTATAAAACGATATTCTGAATAATGACTGCTGGTGATGCATTAGTCAGAAAGGCTCACCGTCTGATAAGTAATTGAACAAGTAATTTAGCAGAGACTTATATGCTTCTTGTGACACGTTTTATCGGTTAGAAACAGATTCTAGAAGGTGTTTTTAAACTGCGTTTCGATATATATGTCTTGTTTTATTTAAGGCATCACCGGCCTTGTGATTTCCTTTTGTTGTTGTGCATGTCTTCAAACAAGTTATATTTTTATATGTTTATATTATGAATCAATCTTTACGTTACGAATGTTTGTTGTTGTTTATAAATGCAAGTATTTTTTAGTGTAAATATAATTTTAAAAATAATTGATTTTTTACTTTATCAGAGTTTACAATATTGCATCACAACACAAATGGCTGTATTGTTTATTCTGATATATTTTACAAAGTTACACAGTTCAACCTTACAAACAGTTTGGATTTATGTTAGTTTTCATCATGTTATATAAAAAATATTAAAAATACATTATGAAAATAGTTTATAAATACTTTCAATATTTTGTAGTTATTTCGTTGTATTATTATAAATAATAATATTTTTAATTAAAAATAATCACAAAAAATGCAAATTTCGATCACTTTTGAACTTATTTGGTTCAGTGACGTTAGCGAGCTTTTCCTACTTGGCTTGTTTGTTTCTGAAATTTGCGCAATCTACCTGTGCTAGCAGTCTAAGACTATATAGAAGGCAGCTAGTCATCATCACCCACTGCCAATTTAGTGGGCTACTCTATTACCAACAGATAGTGGGATTAACTGTCATATTATAACGCCTCCATGGTTTAAAGGGCGAGCATGTTTGGTTTGTTTGTTTTTTAATTTCGCGCAAAGCTACTCGAGGGCTATCTGCGCTAGCCGTCCCTAATTTAGGAGTGTAAGACTAGAGGGAAGGCAGCTAGTCATCACCACCCACCGCCAACTCTTGGGCTACTCTTTTACAAACGAATAGTGGGATTGACCGTCACATTATAACGCCCCCACGGCTAAAAGGGCGAGCATGTTTGGCGAGACGGGTATTCGAACCCGCGACCTCCAGATTACGAGCCGAACGCCTTACCCGCCTAGCCATGCCGGACCGAGAAACCTTATTTACCAACTAAATGTTCTAAATAAGACATGCATGTAATTGTTTCGTGTCTCCTGGAGCGTTTCTTAGGTTGTTAGGGTAGGGACACATGACTGCTATAGTTAAAGTTATCGTTTATTAAACAACTTATTACATGCCTAATTATGTGTTGTTTGTCAAGTCCAGATTTATATTTCTCTTGAAAATTGAACTTTTTCACGTTTATGTATAATAGTGTTAGTTTGCAGTGATCTATAAGTATATTATGGCAGGTTAGTTTACCTAATTCTGTGTAGAATGTGGCCTTTCCTAAAGGTCATAGTATTTCTTGAATATGTAAAATGAAACTGATGTCACCAATCACCGTGTTCTCACTATGCATACAAAGTTGACATTTTTACATACGTAAATATATATGCAATAATAAAAATGTTTATTGCACAATAACTCTAAAGCGAGAAAGCGTGTATGAATACAACTAAGAAGGAATTAAACATACGCTTCGTTTTTTACATGGTAACAAACTCTGTTGATAACCGGGCAACATACCTTTTATGAGCAAAGAATTTTACACTAACTTTCTTCATTTGAAGCGTTTTGAATTTATATTACAAGGTCCATCTAAAAATACAAGTTTATTATATTCAAAGTGACTGACTGTACAGTATCTTGTGTGTTGATGAAGTTATGTAAGCTCATATATCGCTGAACTAAATATCAGAAAATAATATGAGGTGTTAGTTTCTCTTTTATGTACTCAGCTAAGATAATTTGTAATTCAATAACATAACTTTAGCTTGACGATATAATATTTATTTTGCAGATAAAGTATATCTATTGTAAAGAACAACACAAACTACAAAATACATAAAACCGAAACTCATACTTCAGATAATACAGATCATAACGTTATGAAACCAAGAATACAAGAACATATTACTGGACAGTTCTCTGTAGATCACTAATAAACATGAGGATCAACAATCTGACTGTGTTGTTTATTAGTGGCAATTATTTTTATTGTTACTTGTTTTATATTTATGATAGGCTTGTTTCCATTCCAGAAAATTAGTTTACTTGTTATAGGATACTATAATTGGCTTGTATGCATTCCTAAATATTAGCTTGACCAATTGTTGAGTAGAACTCGAAATAGCAAGCGAGTTCTAATAGGAAGAGTTAGTTACATGCGTGTCACGTGAGATCTTATCAATGCAATAGAGATAGTACTGTACATAGGCTCCGCCTTTAAACTGAATCATCCGACTGATTGTAATATAACATATTCATGCTTTAATGCCATCTATTGATGTAAATTAGTAATAGTTCTCTCTGGAGGAAAACTTTAAGAGAAAATATGAATCTTAGTTTGCTTTGTGGTTTTAAAGATTACGTTAAGCTGTACCTGTGGATAATTTCTTTAAAGTTTTTTTAATTTCATTTTATATTGTTATTTTAGTGTATTTCTGTTCGTTATGCTCGTGTAAGTTGCAAACTTGATTACATTGGTCCCACCACCAGACGGCTTCAGTTTGTTTGTTTGTTTTGGAATTTCGCACAAAGCTACTCGAGGGCTATCTGTGCTAGCGTCCCTAATTTAGCAGTTAAGACTAGAGGGAAGGCAGCTAGTCATCACCACCCACCGCCAACTCTTGGGCTAATCTTTACCAACGAATAGTGGGATTGACCGTCACATTATACACCCCACGGCTGGGAGGGCGAGCATGTTTAGCGCGACGCGGGCACGAACCCGCGACCCTCGGAGTACAGTCGCACGCCTTACGAGGCACTCAACAGAAAGAAAATAGTACAACAAAACAGTACAACACTGGGATCAACAAACACGCAGTTGAGTGCAGTTATACTTACCAATTCAAGCAAAAACTTAAGATGTTTTTTAGAAGACATCAATTAAAGTGACTTACGTGTAATGCCAATCATCGCTATTCGACTTATAATTCATAATAGAAAATGGAAATATATTGTATTTTAGAAAGTTGCAGACACCTACAAAACTAGATTATAAACACTCTCCGTATCCACTTCAGAATATTTAAAATTATTACCACCTACTTATCACTATAGCAAGAACTAGAAAAATATTTAGAAAAAAATCTTAACACAAAACCTATAAAAACAGAATAATTAATCACAGTAATTAGATGAATGTTACTATTAGAAACTGTTCCATTTTTTTACATATTATACTTTAAAGTATTCTTCAAAATTAGAACTATTAATTATTTTTATCCTAACAATAACTGTACAATAGATAATAATTATTTTGTATATAAGGAATTACTGTATTTTAACTATTACTTTTTAGCTCAGGAATATCTGTGTTATAACCATTAGTTATTTTTTATCATGGGGATAACTTATTATAGCCAGTAAAACTGAAATAGAAACCTGTATAACCCGAGCGTTTACGAGAGGTGGACCTTATTTCTTCTCGGGTAATCTGGGAATGCCCAGTATAATTGAACGAGTTATATATAAAGATTTAGTTTAGTAACGTCATACAGGTCATCGGACTTTCCGGGAATTGTTTATTTCACTGTGTAGTGTTGTAAGCGTCCCACTTCCCGTGCTATGTGGCCGATGGCGAATCTGTATATGAAAAGGTGTTGGTGGTATTTTAACTTTGGAATGGATAAATTATGTGTGTGTTGTTATAAAGTGTGTTTAGGTGTTTAAGTAAAAAAAAGTATAGATAACACCTGGAGAGTGATTAAATTAATAAAGATGTGTTATATAAATCAAGTATACATAATACCTGGAGAGTGATTAAGAAAGATATGTTTATATAAATCAAGTATACATAACACCTGGAGAGTGATTAAGAAAGATATGTTTATGTAAATCAAGTATAGATAACACCTGAAGAGTGATTAATAAAGATGTGTTATATAAATCAAGTATAGATAACACCTGAAGAGTGATTAATAAAGATGTGTTATATAAATCAAATATAGATAACACCTGGAGAGTGATTAATAAAGATGTATTACATAAATCAAGTATAGATAACACCTGGAGAGGATTAAGAAAGATATGTTTATATAAATCAAGTATAGATAACACCTGGAGAGTGATTAATGAAGATATATTTACATAAATCAAGTATAGATAACACCTGGAGAGTGATTAATAAAGATATGTTTATATAAATCAAGTATAGATAACACCTGGAGAGTGATTAATAAAGATGTATTACATAAATCAAGTATAAATAACACCTGGAGAGGATTAATAAAGATATGTTTATATAAATCAAGTATAGATAACACCTGGAGAGTGATTAATAAAGATAGTTACATAAATCAAGTATAGATATCACCTGGAGAGGATTAATAAAGATATGTTTATATAAATCAAGTATAGATAACACCTGGAGAGTGATTAATAAAGATGTAGTTACATAAATCAAGTATAGATAACACCTGGAGAGTGATTAATAAAGATATGTTTATATAAATCAATTTAAAAACAAGAATTATTTCATTAAAAAGTAAGTGCAGAATAAAGTTATTTTTCCTACAGAGATGAAACTAATAGCCGGAGATCACTGATTCCTGGATCTAGATTAATTCAGAAACGTTGAACAGTGTTTAGCTTGGCAATCCAATATGTTTCTATGATGTTACTAAACTAAATCTTTATATATTACTCGTTCAATTATACTGGGCATTCCCAGATTGCCCCTGAAGAAGAAAGGTCCACCTCTCAAAAGCGCTTGGGTAATAAGGGTTTCTATTACAGTTTTATCAAGACTTCTTGGATCTACGTGTTTTTAGCACATCATGATTGTCGCCATTATTTATCTTTTATTTTACGAAAACCCTTATTATAACTATTAATTATTTTACAGCCTAGGAATAACTGTATTATAACTGTTAGTATTTTTCATCCTGGTGATAACCTTGTTATATTTATCAGTTTCTTTTATATCCTACGAACAAACTTATTATTTCAGGTTGTACGGAAATAAATGTCGTTTTTAAATTGCGAAATTTGAAAAAGTATAAACCATTGTTGTAAAACATGTTTTAATCAAAGTAACAGCGATTTGCTTCAATACACTTTTGTCAACGTGTAACGATGTTGTTTATGTCCCTGCTGTACAGTTCAGAGTCTCTATGGCCAATGAACTACCTGAAAGCTTCTTATGCAGCTGTTTGGTTTTGAAAGCATTTATTGTTCAAAAATTGTCAAAGTACTTGAAATAATTAAATGCTGTGAGGTAAAGGTCTGGGGAATAAGGTGGATGAGGCAGAACCTCGATTACCAATTCGTTCAATTTTTGGAACGTAGTCCTTGACAGGTCTTATAACGCCGATTTTGTTGGCTTTCAGTTAGTTTGTGCTTTGCTTGTGTCTAGCTTTTCTGCAAGCTCACGTACTGTTGTGCAAGGGTCTGTCTCAACTGCTTCCCTTAATGTGTTTTTATCTAAGGATGGCTTCCTTCCACAACCTTCGTGGTCTTCAAGACTTTTATCTCCGTATCGAAGCCTTTGGAACCAATGCCGAATTGTACATTCAGTAACAGATCCATGGCTGAATGTCTGATTGATGATCCTGTGTAGTTTTGGTAGCTTTTCGTCCAAGTTGTAAAGGAAAATCAGGCGAAAGTCCTTCTTGTCCATTCTGCCTCGGATGTTGCGAAACTTACTCTGAATAGAGATTAAACAGCTGATAATTAAGACACCTTGCAAGCGACAAATGTTGGATTAAACCAACCAACCAACGATATGTTACTCAATATTCAGCTTCTAAATGTCACCATGATAATTTGGTGAGTTGTTTTTTAATCCTAGGATTAACTGTATTATCATCCTGAGCTATTTTTAACTCTGTAATATTCAGCTTCTAAATGTCACCATGATAATTCGGTGAGTTGTTTTTTAATCCTAGGATTAACTGTGTTATCATCCTAAGCTATTTTTAACTCTGTACATTTATGGATGAATAAGGTTTTACTAGTTGACGAAATTAATTACTTTTAATTACAGCAAGCTGGGCAGTTTGATGTTCTGGTCAACTGTGCAGGAATGGGGTCAAAGCAGCTGTTCGATTACAAATATTTGACACCGATGCTCGGACAAATAAATCAGGGTAGTTCTATGACACTTTTGTTAACTTAGAAGGTGGAACAGTGAATAGAGAAAAATTATTTATACTACAGATTTTATATACATAATATGTAAAACGACATGATATTTCGGTGAGAATTCGATGAGTTATCATTTCCATATTAAATGATGCACATTTAGAAAGGTATTAACTATTTGACAGACTTGTAATAATCATCTCTGTCAGAAATATTACCTTCAACGTTGTTCAATAGTTAGTGTTTTTTAATCCATCTAGGTCAGAAATGTTACTTTCCCTCGTTGGGACAGCAGTAAGTTTTCTGATTTACAAAACTAAAATTAGGGTTTCGGTTCTCCTTGATGGACACAACAGATAGCTCAATGTGGCTTTGCTATGTGAACACACACCCAGAAATGTTACTTAGATTTAACATGTTAAAATACTGTTATGTACTCTTTTTCTTCTTTAAATCTCCTAAAGACTGAATAAAAAATGTAGTGTTACAAAATATAATAGACCTAATACTAATGTCTTATAACAAGTGTAATTAATTATAATTGTGCTTTGCCAGCTTAGAAACGAAGTTCACATAATAGCAGTTGTTAGTGTAAAGAGTTTCGTTCTCAGTAAGTTAAAACAAGATAAAGTAAATAATAAATAAAGTTTTAAGTATCAACAGCCTGCATGGTTTATCACATGTCCTTCAACTTGTTTAAAAGCTAACTTGCACTTAAATAATATATATATATATGTATATTAAGTCATAATATTGCTTAGTTTATAATCAAATTTTTGTAAACTGTACATTATTAAAATAGTCCATTTTTACTGACATTTTTTATCAAAACAATTTTAATTAAAAGTTGTTTTACAGTGCTGATGACTGATTATTGCTCCAATGATGTTTTTACATAAACATTGTGAGTTTG
This sequence comes from Tachypleus tridentatus, assembly GCF_004210375.1. NCBI lineage: Eukaryota > Metazoa > Arthropoda > Merostomata > Xiphosura > Limulidae > Tachypleus > Tachypleus tridentatus. The sequence goes on from NC_134830.1 coordinate 130,412,868, forward strand.
TACATAACAATAGCGACTGCTGTATTCATTGTTAAAAAATAAGTTAACTTTGTTCGTCAATACAATAAATTATTATTTTTTGCCAATATTGGTTTGTGTTTTGGTAAACGCTCCTGAAGAAGTTGTAAAGCGAAACGTTGATTGTTTAATTAAATATGAACAATATTTTGGTATTATAAGGTCATTTATTGCTAGTATTAATACTTTATATAGATAGATATGTACTACAGAAATTAAATAAATTTATTTCATAGTTCTTAACGTGTGCAGAAATAATTCCTCAGAACAAGCTATTATGTGTTTATATCTGTACCTTCTGTAGTCGGTGCTTTTGTGAGTATACCTACACTAAATTATATAATTCAGGTGAGAATCATTTAAGATGTTTACAACATATCTTTTCAGAAAGCCGAAATTTTATGGAAGTAGTCGGACTTAGACCTTTCTGTTCGTATCTAGAAAGAGACAATAAAGTTGAATCATGGAACACAGAAGGTATAAAATAATTATAATAACCTAATTTTATAAGGTTACTATTAAAATATTCTGTAGTAACTTTGTTTAAAAATACGTTTCAAAATATCCAAGTGACTTTGTTTTTTAATGCCAAAGCTATGTCTACCGAAACAGCATGTGTATTATGTAATGTTAAACCTAAAATATTTCATATTATCAGTACTTATTTTGTTCATATATATGCATATGATATTTCATCTTTTGTTTTCTATTATAAGTTGCATATCTAATTAAACTATGGTCACACCGAAACTGCCACACGAAAATGAATTCTCTGATTTTTTTTATAAAATGATAAATTATCCCGCTTGATAAAATTTTTAATATAAGGTTCAGATCAAAATTATAGATACTTTTAAACCACTATTCATCTTTTAGCTCTAAATATCTGAATATTCACATGTGACTCGTACAGTCATACTTAGTCCTGCTTGAGGTCGAGCCGGTTACGACCTAGAGATTAGCTTGTGCATTGGAAGATCCAAGGTTCATGTTACGATATATTACTGAACTCTGAAAACTTCAATTGTGATACGTTTTGATAGAAACATACAATCCCAATATTCGGTTAAGAGTAACTGAATGAACAGCGGTTACTACTGTCTGGCTGCCCTTCATCTAGTAATCATTTAGAAGCCAGTGATAGCTATGACTAAAGTTCTGGGGATCTGTCCTAGTTCTTTCACCCATGTATTGTATAAGCTGTCATCAGGATTGAAAATACCAAATACTTTTACAAGTACTTTTTATTACCACTTCTTAACTTAACCATAAACTGATACTTAACCCTACACAAGTACATAAGTATTTACTTATTAATTACATACTAAGACATAACCTTACAACAAAAGTACTTCAAAACTTTTCTTTCAAACCTCACATGTGGACTTGATTTTTATATAAACACGATAACGTTCTTTGTAACATATCACATTGAATCATCGTCCCATTTAAATTTTGAAAGTTAATAACTAACCCAATAAGACATGGTTTAATCACACAGTCAGTTTCTTGTTGAACAGTTGATGGTTATCTTCTTTACTCAAAATGGCAGCATTTACATATATGTATACAGCTTGTTCCAATATGCTGACCATGTGTGGTGCCCCGGATCAACCTTTACTTTACTGCCTTACGTGTTAACATTAATTACACGTATTGTTTAGCTGTGTTACAGCAGCCAATAAGGGTTTGTAAATGTTACAACATCTGGAATACATCTGATCTAATTCGATGTAAAATCCAGAGAACTTGCTTCCTTGTTCTATTTACTTGGTTAAGTGGTTATATTCTGTTTTCAGTGTATATGGACATTTCTGCCGATACTTAGAAGCCCATCTCCAGGTTGCATAGTGGTATGTTTGCGGGACTTATAACTCTTGAAACCGGGTTACGATACTCGTGGTGGGCAGAGCACAGATAGTCCATTGTGCAGTTTTGTGTTTAACTACAAACAAATAATCAAACAAAAAACTTGGAAATCCTTCTGATAATTCTCAGGGCACACTAATAACACGTAGAGACCCTTAACTATCATTAGAGGTGTCAGTCTTGGCTTTTATAAAAATATAGTCCAATTTTAGCATCGAATTTTACTGCTAAGTGGTGGGAGGGAGGGAAGTAATTCATAATTTATATTATGCGGTTTCTTCTACTAGACCGAACTTTTCTGTTAATGGATAATTTTTATTGGATAGATTTGCATGTTTGTTTTTATCTATACATAAAAATGTAAATACCAAATGAGCTTCATTTGAAATACAGGAAGCGCGACGTTACCTACCCCCACCCCCCATCTGATGCCTCTTCCTGCATAAATTACGTTCATGATATATCTGCTAAAATCCTGTTAACTTCACAATCAGTACTGGTTTTCATAACTACCTGTTCATCGTTTTACCTGTCCAACATAAGTACTTAGAAACTCTTCGTTTCATTACATATTTATTCACATGGATGGACATGTATGTTTTTTCTTAGTAACCAAAGACTTAATTCATAAAAAAATGATCAGTCACGTGCCATCTATAAATTCACATGTTTTTATTTATTAGATAGTGTGTAAACTACACACGTAGGAAGATAACTACCAAAATAAAATCGCTCAGTCCGACAAACCCTGACATTTTGTTATGCATTACGTGGAGTATGAAAACAAAAGAAGGTGTTGCTACCATGAATGAAAAGTTAGGATCATTTAGAACCTGGTAGACTGAGATATGTAGTACAGTATTACCATCAACTAAGGATTACTTAGAACCTGGTAGACTGAGATATGTAGTACAGTATTACCATCAACTAAGGATTAGTTAGAACCTGGTAGACTGAGATATGAAGTAAGGATGAACAACAACTATGGATCAGTTAGAACCTGGTAGATGTAGATATATAGTATAGGATGAACAACAACAACGAATTAGTTAGAGTTTAGTTAACAACAACAATGATTAGTTAGAGTTTATAGTAGTTAGAACCTGGTAAATTTAGATATATAGTACAGGATGAGCAACAACTAAGGAATAGTTAGAACCTGGTAGATTTAGATATATAGTACAGGATAAACAACAACAAAGGTTTAGTTAGAGCCTGGTAGATTGAGATGTGTAGTATAGGATTAACGACAACAACGAATTAGTTAGAGTTTAGTAGATTTAGGTATGTATTACAGGATGAACAACAACAAAGGATTAGTTAGAACCTGGTAAATTTAGATATATAGTACAGGATGAACAACAACAAAGGATTAGTTAGAACCTGGTAGATTTAGATACGTAGTACATGATGAACAACAGCTAAGGATCAGTTAGAACCTGGTAGATTGAGATACGTAGTACAGGATGAACAACAGCTAAGGATCAGTTAGGACCTGATAGATTGAGATACGACGTACAGAATGAACAACAACTAATCTATCGTATATTATTTGCGTAGTCATTATCACGTGTGGCGGTAACCAAAAAACATCACTAAGATGTTAAAACTATTGAAACCAGTTTATAATTTTTTTGCACTACAAGAATCTGTATTGATTTCATGCGTTTAAATTCTAACATAATTTGTAGTTTTTTCAAAGATGTTATTTCTTGTGAACTGTGTCGTATTTCGCTCCTACCACAGACCACCTAATTTGTCTTGAAACATCAATAAGAGAAGCCTTTCTTAAATGCCAACATCTTGTATCAATATTCTTTGACATTGAGAAGGCTTATAACACAACATGGAGGTATGGCATTTTGCGAGACCTCCATACATATGGGTTACGTGGCCATTTACCCATGTTTATTAAAATTTTTTACTGGACAGGAGATTTCAAGTTCGTGTGGGTTCGACACTTTCCCATTCTTTTGTACAGGAACTTGAAGTCCCTCAGGCTGTGTTTTGAGTGTCACACTTTTCAGTATAAAGATAAATGCCATCACTGAACAACTCCCTCTCACTGTTGCGAATGGGCTGTATGTCGACGACTGTCGCATCTCATGTCAGTCGTCGACCATGAGATACATTGAGCGGTAACTACAAACTGCCCGCAATCGTGTACTGAAGTGAACTGTGGTGAACAGCTTTAATTTCTCTCTCTCTAAAACCGTTTGCATGCACTTTTGCCGCCAACGGGGTATTCACTCTGATCCTGAACTTCATATTGGTGAAATTTCATTGCCAGTGGTCCCTAAGACTAAGTTCTTGGGGCTTATCTTTGACCGTAAGCTGATCTTTATACCACACTTAAAGCAGTTTCGGGTCAAATGCACAAGAGCACTGAACATCCTCTGTGTCCTCTCTTCTACCAATTGGGGAGCAGATCGATGTTCAATGTTAAAGGTATATCGTGCTCTTATTCGATCAAAACTCGACTATGGATCAATGGTCTATGGCTCTGCTAGACCCTCGGCCTTAAAGATGCTGGACCCCATTCATCACCAAGGACTTCGACTCTGCACTGGGGCTTTCCGCACCTCTCCAGTTCAAAGCTTATACGTTGAATCTCATGAACCTTCTCTGCAATTTTGCCGTTTGCAACTATCTTTACTATATTCTTCGAAACTTCATTTCTTAACAAAGCATCCCACCTGGGGATGTGTTTTCCTTTTTCAGTGGGCCGTACTTTTTCAGAACAGACGATGTGCCTTTGCTCCGTTTGGCCTTCACATCCAGGCACAATTGGATGAATTGGGTTTGTCCTTGAATAACATTGCAGATTCCACAGGTCAGCCCATCCCACCATGGCTTATTACAGCCCCCAAATGTGACCTTTCTTTCAGTAATCTGAAAAAGGCAGATACTCCAGATTGGAAGTACCGTCTTTTATTTAATGGACATCTTTCAAACAATCATTCCGTTCCCATTTATACAAATGGTTCCAAATCAGGTGATTCAGTGGGCTCTGCTATGGTTTGCTGTGGTTTGGTGGTTGAGCGCAGAATCCCCTCTACAGCTTCTGTGTTCACTGCTGAACTGTATGCCATTTCTCTTGCCCTGGATCATATAGAAGCTGAGCAGTACTCCAACTGCACTATTTATACTGACTCGCTTAGTTCTATACTGGCCCTGGAATCGCTACACGTTGGCTCACACCCTGTTCTCGCTGATATTCAAAACCAACTGGCCCATTTCTCATTAACTGCTACTTCTATCCAGTTTTTCTGGATACCAGGCCATGTTGGTATTCGCGGGAACGAGCTTGCAGACACGGCAGCTAAATCTATCTGCTCAGGCACTATCACCACTGTGCCTATTCCGTACATGGACTATGGTCTTGTATTCAAGGCTCGGCTCCGTGCCAGCTGGCAGTCCACTTGGAGTGAGCAATGCGACAACAAACTTTTTCAAATAAAACCCTATATTGGGCTTTGGCCATCTGGCTTCCGTAAAGTTCGGAAGGAGGAAGTTGTTCTAACTAGACTACGCATTGGTCACAGTTTTTTAACTCATCGTTTTCTTTTATCTGGATCTGATGCACCAATGTGTTGTTTGTGTAACACTCAAATCACTATAAGCCACATTTTACTTTCTTGCCATCGTTACGATTCTCAACGACGGCACTATTTTAAACATGTTTTTTCCCAGGGTTTATCTGTAACATTGGGCAGTGTTATTGGTGATGGTGACACTGTCCACCTTGATAAAGTTTTTAGTTTTTTAATGGCCATTAATCTTTTTAATCTCATTTAAGTGTTGGATATTTATTCATTACACCTTTTTAATTGTGGTTCCCTTTTTACAGTTTCATTCTCTCTAGTTCAATTTGACATTGTAAAATGGTCAGAACATTATATACCTCGACACCAGGACTGGAAAGGCCAACTTCAGGTGACTAACGCTGCTGTTTGAACTACCCGTTAGTCAACCTGGTGAGTTGTAATTACACTTTTGCTGCATGTCATTTTACACTTTTATTACTTTACCTTTTAGTACTGGCCATAATGACACATAACCCAGAACCAGGACTGGAAAGCCAAACTTGAGGTGATTGACAGTGGTTCTTATACTTACCTGTTAGTCTTCCTGGCAGGTTATGATCATTACCATTCTGGTACAGGAAGTCCTTTACAACTTTGTAGACTGGATGTCAACATTGGTTTTATGCAAGTATCTGTTTTTAATTGCTTTTTGTTTTTACCTTCGTTTACTTTTACAAATTTTACTACATTTACTTTACTTTTACCTTTTTACTGGACATTTGGCTACTCATTATTATGATTTTGCTATATGTCTTTTAAAACTTCTATTATTTTACATTTTGATCATGGCTGCTATGACACATAACCCGAAACCAGGACTGGAAAGGCCAACTTCAGGTGACTGACGGTGGTTCTTATACTTACCTGTTAGTCTTCCTGGCGGGTTATGATCATTACCATTCTGCTTCAGGAAGCCCTTTACAACTTTGTAGACTGGATTTCAACATTGGTTTTATGCCATTTTATGTTTAATTGCTGTTTTTACCTTTGTTTACTTTTATAAAGTTTACTACATTTACTTTACTTTTACCTTTTTATTGGACATTTGGCAACTCATTATTATGATTTTTCTATATGTCTTTTAATACTTCTATTATTTTACATTTTGATCATGGCTGCTATGACACACAACCAGGACTGGAAAGGCCAACTTCAGGCGACCAAGGGTGGTTGAACTTACCTGTTAGTCTTCCTGGTGGGTTATGATCATTAACATTTTGCTAGAGAAAGTCCTTTACAACTTCTTTTACTCTGCTCTCTCTCTTAACATTGTTGACTAGGTGTCAACATTGGTTTTATGCTTTTTCTGTTTTTCAATTTTTTTTTATTGCTTCATTTCCTTTTATGTATTTTATTACATTTAATTTATTTTTGCCTTTTTACTGGACGTTTGGTGCAGATAGCCTAGCTGCTTTGTGCCATAAAACACTAAATCAATCAATCAATTTTTGTGAGGTTTTGGGGAGTGTTGCAGTTCAGACCTTTACCTTTTGGTTTTGTATCAGCATCTTGTGTCTTCTGTAAAGTTGTTTGCAGTTTTTCTCATCACCTGAATTACATGGATCTGTGCATACATCATTATATGGAAAACATGCTCCTTCTTATCAATTAGTAGAACAACACTCTCAGATTCTCCTTTCAGAAGCCACAAAATTGGGCTTCATTATCATACTGAAGAAATATATTTTGTTACCAGTACAATATCTCATTCATCTGTGTATTTTTCAATACTCTCTTAAGATGTGTTCAACCACCACACATAAGGCTTCAAGCCATGGAAAGAGCTGTCAGGCTTTCACTTCAATTGGTTATCTTTTTTTGGGGGGATGTGGGCATCCATTGAGCTTCTCTTTCCTTTGGGATGAATGCATATGATGTCCCTTTACTGATCACTGTGGAATCAGTAGATCATGCATCCTGATCCTTTGGGTGAGCTGTCTCCTTACATAGGAGCAACATTGTCATTTGTGAAATAGTGATTGGATTGGAACAACACTTTTATTCCACCACCTCATCCCAAGATCCATTTGTTCAGACATCTTTTCAGGTATGGTGTGCTTATCTTCAAGGTTAGGAGCTCCAGGGTACTTGGATGGAAGACAAGTCTATTCTTCATATCAATGTTCTTAAACTTTATGCAGTACACTGGGCAATGGTTCAAAGCATGTTTTCCTTGAAGGGAAAAATTGATATGATACATTCTGACAATTCCATGGTGGTATCTCAGATTTCTCTTTGAGGAAGGACATGTTCCAAAGGGGTTAAATTTAATTTCAGATCACTTGTCTTAATCCAACTGAATTTTCCAGCATAACTGATGCTGCATCATAAGGTTTATAAGTGGATTTTCTCACATTTTGGATCTCCAATGATCAATGCTTTTGTGACTCATTGGAATCCTACACTGCAGTTGTTTTGATCTCCAATACCTTATTCTCAAGCATTGCAGTAGATGTGTTCATTTAGCAGTGGACAGATTTATATCTGTGTGCCTCTTCTACCAGTTTGGCTGTTTACCCAGGTTCTAACTATGGTTTGTTCTATTCCCTGTTGAGTTCTCTTGGTTACACCATATTGGCCAACTCAAGTATAGTTTCTGCTTCTTCACTACCTGCAGGAATGTCCACCTTTATTTCTTTCATATTCTCAGTCTCTGCTGAGACAACCTTGATCAGACATTCTCCACCCAGATATATGGAAACTCCATCTTCAAACTTGGAAATTGTGTTCCTGTTCCTTTGTATTTAATTAAATCTCTCTGTAGGCCAGCCATGATTATTTATCAACAAATATGAAATCTTTATTGTCAGTTGTGTATTGAGAGGTATTTAAACCCTCATCATTCCAAAGTATCTACCATATCCTGTTTTATGACATGGGTGTTTGAGAAGGGTCTTGCTTTGTTTACAAAGGCTTTATATAAGGCATCTTTATCCACTACTTTTAGGCATTCTAAATATTGGAAGGATTTTGAATCCCCAGTTCTATAAGGCCTGCTAGAATCTTTTTGTATTCTTTGGCTAAAGCAAACTTTTCAAGTTACCAAATTGGGAATTTACAGTTGTTTTTCATGTCTCATCCTCCTTTTGAGGCCTTAGTTCCTTGTTCTTTGCTTTACTGTTCTCTTAAATACTGTTTTTGTTGTTGGTCAGTATTGTTTGCAATTCATGTGCATTGGACTATTTATCATTGCCCATTTGTCCTGCTTTACCCTGATAGGTCTTTTCTTTCCAAGATTCATGCAATCAGGAAAGGAGAAGCCTTCTTACCAATCCATTTGCCAGCCATTTCTCACCTTTATGACATCTCCAATCCTGATTTGTTGGTATGTCCTGTAGAACCTTCAAGTGTTATGTGGCTTGTACTAACTCATTGAGGTACTAAACTCGGGCAGAGTGATTACCTCTTTCCTTTCAGGCTGATTGTCTCTATGACTGTAATCATCCCTTTACCTTTACACTTGTGGAACTCAAACTGGCCCTTTGTTGGTCTGACCTGATGATATACACTGTTAAATGCTGTGCCATCTATCTCCTGCATCTCTTGCTATTCTTCTTATTGTTTTTAACTAGATATGGCAGGAGAATGTTTTTCCTGATGCCTGGCACCAAGTTATTTTCCTACCTTACTCTAAACCTGAGAAGGATCCCAAGAATCCTTCAAATTACCATCCAGTTGCTTTAACAAGCTGTCTATACAAAATCTTAGAGAGGATGGTTAATTCTCATCTTGTTTGTTTCCTCAAAGTAAACAACCTCTTCTCGCCCACCCAGCGTGGGTTTTGATGACAATGCTCCACCATGGACCACCTGATTCGCTTCAACCCTCAACCAGAGAAACCTTTCTCAAACGACAACATCTTGTATCAATATTCTTTGACCTTGAGAAGACTTGTAATACAACATGGAGGTTTGGCATTTTGCAAGACCTCCATTTATATGGGTTACGTGACAATTTGCCCATATTTATTTAAAAATTTTAATGGGCAGACAATTCCAAGTTTGTGTGGGTTTAGCACTTTCCTGTTCTTTTCTACAGGAACTTGGAGTCCTTCAAGGCTGTGTTTTGAGTGTCACACTTTTCATTATAAAGATTAATGCCATCACAGAACAACTCCCTCTTACTGTTGTAAACTGGCCCTATGTCAACAACTTTTACATCCCATGTGAGTCATTGAACATGTGATATCTTGAGCAGCAGCTACAGACTGCCTTCAGTCATATATTGAAGTAGACCACAGCAAACGGTTTTACCTTTTCTGTCTCTACAATCATTTGCATGCACTTTTGTCATCAACGGGGTATTCACCCTGATCCTAAACTCTGTATCGGTGAAGTTGTGCTACCTGTGGTCCCTGAATCAAAGTTCTTGGAATTTATCTTTGCCCATAAGCTGACCTTTATACCACACATCAAGCAACTACAGGTCAACTGTACAAGAGCACTGAACATCGTCCATGTCATTTCTTCCACCATTTTGGGAGTGGATTGATGTTCTATGCTAAAGGTATATCGTTTTCTCATTCGAATGAAACTAGACTATGGATCACTGGTCTATGCCTCTGCCGGAACCTAGGCCTTAAAAATGTGGACCCCGTTCATCATCAGGGACTTTGGCTTTGTGCCAGGGCTTTCTGCACTTTCCCAGTTCAGAGCTTATACACAAAGTCTCGTGAACGTCCTTTGCACCTCTGCCATTTGCAACTGTCTTTATTGTGTGCTTTGAAACTTTATTTCTTACCAAAGCATCCCACCTGGGGTTGTGTTTTTTTCCTTGGTGGGCCATGCTTTTTCAGAACAGACAATCTGCCATTGCTCCTTTTGGCCTTCATATCCAAGAGCAGTTGGATGAATTGGGTTTGTCCTTGGATAGTATTACTGTATCCAGGGGTCAGCCCATCCCACCATGTCTTATTACAGTCCACAAATGTGACCTATTTGCAAGTCATCTGAGAAATGCAAATACTCCATATTGGAAATACTGTCTGTTATTTGCTGAACATCTTTCCAACCATCCTTCCATTCCTATTTATACAAATGGTTCAAAATCAGGTGACTCTGTGGGCTCTACCGTAGTTTGTTGTGGTTCAGTGGTTGTGCACAGAATCCCCTCTACAGCTTCTGTGTTCACTGCTGAACTGTATGCCATTTCTCTTGCCCTGGATCACATAGAAGATAAGTAATACTCAAATTGCATTATTTATACTCATTTACTTAGTTCTCTACTGGCCATTTCACGTTAGTTTATACCCTGTTCTTGCCAATATTCAAAACTGATTTGATCCAGTTTGTCTAGATATCAGACCACATTGGTATTTGTGGGAATGAGCTTGCAGACACTGCAGCTAAATCTGTCTGCTCTGGCACTATCACTGCTGTGCCTTTTCTATACATGGACTATGGTCCTGTATTCAAGGCTCAACTCCATGCCAGTTGGTACTCGACTTGGGGTGAGCAATGTGAAAAAACAAGCTTTTCCAAATAAAACCCTCTTCTGGACTTTGGCTGTCTTGTCTCCATAAGGATCAGAAAGAGGAAGTTTTTCTGACTAGACTATGTATTGGTCACAGTTTTTTAACTCATAATTTTATTTTATCTTGGACTGATACACCAATGTGTTAGTCTGTGTAACCCTCAAGTCACAATAAGCTACATTTTACTGTCTTGCCATCATTGAGAGTTGTAACAATGGCACCATTTTAAATATGTTCTATCCCAAGGTTTATCCGTAATGTCAGACAGTGTTATTGGAGATGGTACACTGTCAACCTTAGAAATGTTTTAGTTTTTAAAGGCAATTAATATTTTTAATGCTATTTAAGTTTTAATTGATACATTAGACCTTTTTTAATGTGATTCCCTTTTAAGTATCAAAGTACATCTAGATCAGTTTGAAATTAGAAAATGGCTGGAGCATCAAATAACTTGAAACCAGGACTGCAAAGGCCAACTTCAGGCCACTAACACTGCTGTTTGAACTACCCATTAGTCATCCTGGCTGGTGAGTTATAATAATTGAAATTTTGCTTTAAGTCTTCTAACACTTGTATTACTTTACTTTTTGAAAATAACCATAATATCAAATAACTCAACCAGGACTGGAAAGGTTAACTTCAGATGACGAACAGTGATTTTAAACTTCTCTGTTTAATTTTAACTTTTTACTGGTTGTTTGGCACAGATAGCCTAGTTGCTATATAACATATATCAGTAAATGTCAATATGCATGTGTATCTATTCCTTTTGATTTCCACATTTTTGATCAATCAGTGCCAAACTTAGCACAGTGGTAAAGGATGACTTAAGGAAGGTCATGGGAGAGGGTTAGTCCCTTTTTCTAAATTTGGAAAAACTATCAATGTTGAGTATCCTTCAGCATTAGAATGACTATGTCACCACTGATACAATTTTTATAAATGGTGTCTTTCTTTTCAGTAATAGTACCTTTATATATTTTTATTGCACTTTTAGTGTTATTATGTTAAGAAAGAAAAATAAGGCACAATTTTCAATCTTTTGGTAGATACGAGTTTTTAATTCATTCATTTAATAAACAGGTACAGTGGCTATATATGTATGCACACCTGAAAGACATATAGTAGTTGAAATATCAAAGTGTAAATGCCAATTTCAAGAGATTATGTGCACTTCAAAATAATTCAACTAAATTATATTAAAAATATTATTCAAGTGGTAATGCAATAATATTAATGTAACTTTTCCCTTTTCTCACAGTGTGATGCTTCAGAGACAAAGGTTACCTGGGGTATATGTTGTTCCATCAGCTGGTTCACCACTGAGTAAGTTAACCTCTGTATTTTAAACATCACTTTTACTTTAATACAAATGTAGAGTATTGTTTTATCATTTTTTAACATAGGAAATTGTGGTGTTGGAGCAGATTTGTTTGAGTTTATTGTGATAAAATTATCACTATTTATTTCAGAAGTTACTACAAAAATAAAATACTAGTTCAAAGCTGTTACAGAAATAGAAAAGCTTTATAAGATGCATCATTGCTTTACCCATGGTTAGTTTTGTGAGAATCAATGAGTATTTGTAGCATAGCTGCAGTTAAACAATGTTAGTTTGTATACTTAGCTGTTCACAAAAAGAAAACTAATAATGAAAGTATCTTTTGGGCTTATCTTACATTTTAATTATAAAATTGTACATGTATTTATTACCATGAAAATGAATAGAATTCTACATTATTGTATTGAAAACAAAGAACATTTAATTTGTTACATTAACATAAAATTTAAGGACAGCAAGGGACCTGTCAGTTCTTTCAGGCTATCCCATCCATTAAAGTAATTTTAGGTGAAACTACAAGTTTTTAAAATACTTGCCAAGCCTTTTCTTAAACTCCATTAAATTTACTTCATCTATTACATCTGAAAACAATCCATTCCAAAGGCCAGTTGCTGTATCAGAAAAATAAAACTGTTTTCACTAAAGATATTCCTACCCAGTGGAAGTGAGGGAAAATATCAGTCTGGGCAAGAATTCAGAGTGCCATTCCTGAGGACTTGTGTGCTAAATTAAACACCAAGCTTAATGAAATAACTTTATTACAAATCTAGTATAAGATATTTGCAGCTAAACAGTCACACTTGTCCTGCCAAGCATCCAGTTGTTGTTCTGATGAGATGGATCACATCTTCCTAGCCTTTAATGAGCCAGACTTCTCTATCGCAGCTTTGGAGTTCATTGAATCAGCTAGTTCATGTTTGATGGAGAAGATGGCTAGGTTATTGAGCATTAATTGGCTTATTGTGGATCTCAAGTAGGTCTTAATTTCAGTTTGGAAAAGCTATTTATATGTTGTATTGCTCACACACTTAGTGAAAAGGAATGTCCTCAATATGATGAGAAAGTTCGGGAAAGATTCTTCAAATCTCCACTTAACATATTTAAATCTTCCACGTGCCTTCTGTCTACTGTTTTGTTTTAGTGGCTTCATCATAGATTTTGATGTGTCAACAAAGATGATGAATTTTTTTTCTGTAGTCCACTGTTGATGATATCATAGTATATCTCTATGAGATGGTAAAGGGAGGGAGCATATCTATATATGTAGTTTACAGGCTGCTTATCCTAACCAACAGTGAGAGATGTAAGGAACATGGCTTTTTAATTCCAATTCAGAGTAGTGAAATCTTGGCTACCTTCTTGGGTCTGGCTTGTAGTGTTGATAAATTAGGTAAAATTTCCACCCGTATATGAAGAACATACCTGTTCTGGATGTAGTGCACTAGGGTGTGAATTATCCATTGACTCAGTTATGATCTATACAGATAATGCTTTCATCAGTCCCTTCACCTTATCAATGTGGGATTTTAACTATAAGTGTAAGAGGGGGTGAGTATTTTTTGAAATTAACATTTTGTTATATTAGGAATGTATTTCTACTAATACTTACCCCTCTCACACACTCCTCCCTCTCTTCCTCTCCATTGAGAGCCAGTGTTAGAGATTGGGATGGTATCAGCCATAAAAATGTGATAACATTTTTAGAATAAGGTGTTTCTAACAGCATCAGGATAGAGACACAGGTGGAGAGTGTCATGATACAAATATTGGCAAGAGCAATTGAGTGGTGTATAAAAGACTGGAGCAAGCGAGAAAAATCAGACCAATTCTTAGATTGACAAAGGAAGAAATCCTGGCAGTTGAGTAATAGTTGTAAATGTAAGTAGAGGTTAAGTACTATTGGAAATACTTTTTTGATTTAAGAACATTTTAAGTTTTAAATTATAATTCATTTATAGTTCAATCAAATGCTTAAAATTAAGAAATAGAAATGTGTTATCTCATTTTAACTCTGTTAAATAATTCATCTTAAAATATCTTCCTTGGATCATGTACATAATTTCACATTTGTTTTCAATTATAGTTCAATTTAAATGTTTCATTTTCCTTTCCTGTTCCTTACTGTTGATTATATACATCACATGTCAACAGGAACCAGCAGGCAGTAGAATGGTATGAACAGCAGAGATACCTTTATTTTTGACAAAAATAATTTAATACACTATTTTGTACTGTAAGACATGTAGAGCAAGGGCAAAGTTTGGTTATTTTGTAGCAGTTATTAAACCTTTCAAATGTGAATTTTAAAACAGAATACATAATTAACTAAAATATAAAAATGTACATACAACTTAAGTGTCTCTCTATAACATTTATGTAAGAAACAAATGAAGTGCTGCTGTGAACAAAGTAACCAATACTAGTATAAACAGTTTGATGCTAATTTCAAATAACTGTTGTTGAATTATTGGTTAAGATTAATTGTTTCTAACAGTTGTAAACATGTACATGTTAAAAGTATGTTTAACTTCTAAAGGTTAACTGTGTAAGGTGGGAGTTGCACCTGTGAGAGGTAGACAAAATATAGTCTGTATTTTATCTTTGAAACATACTTTTCAAATGAGTACATAAACTAAATTACTGTCTAGACTTGCAGACACATGACCACCTATTTATGCTTCAAACTATACTTTGCCAAATTTAGCATTGCTTATAGTTTGTCGCATAATACAAAAGTAAGAGATTTCATTTCTGCTTTCAATATTTCTTTTGAAATAAAGAAACAAAACTAAAATTATATAAAACATCAAACACTAACACACTTGATAATAATTTCTTTACAATATGATTGTAAAGTGGCTTAAATTTTGAATGTAGCCTAGTGATATGCATATAGGAGTTTAAAAAGTGTCATTATGAAAAGGTTAAACACTATCCAGATTCCCTTTATCTCTCTCCCTATCTTTTATTCTCCAAGAGAAAGCAAGTATAGAACTTTGTCATTCTGTGGTACTGTACCTACCTCAACATTCTTAATATGGCTAGAAATACCAAAGAATTTAATGTAAGCAGCAAACTTTATTAATGTACCAGTAGTAACTCTATTAATACCATTAATACAAACAGTTAAAAACAGAGGCCCAAATGCTGGGCACTGAGGCTTTCCACTAGTAACAAGGATCCAGTTTGATGGAACTTTAGTGCTAACCATATGCTTTCTTCCATTTAATTAATTATTCTTCCCAATCCATACTGATGAGATTTTCTAAGTTAATCTCGTTTCATAGCACATTATCAAAAGGTTTTTCCAAACCTGTAGTAAACAAGTCCAAATAACAAGTAATGTTTACAAAAAAGATAAAGATAACAAATCAGTGAAGCAAAATTAAGGCACTGTAAAAAATTGACCTCAAAACTTCTAAATGTGTATAGTGAGTTATGTATTAGATTGATACTCTTTTGTTAAATGTATTTTCCAGATTGTTTTGTTCTCCGTTTATTTTCATTGTATGTGTATATATTTTAAGCCTTATTTACGTGTTAATAGAATGGTTTGGAGTGCTGTTCATCCGCCAAGGGCTTTACCAAGGAGGTGTATTTCGTTTCACCTTGTACATGCCAGACAATTATCCTGATGGGGATTGCCCAGTAGGTGATCAACCTTAATTGTTTATTTTTTAAAATTATTAGCATTATAAAGGTATACAAAAATGTTTTTAAGACATTCTTGTGAAATTTATTTCAATGATTTCAGAAAGATCATAATTTTGTGCATCATTTTTTTTGTGTTATTGCTCATTGTATACTAGAACCTTATCAATCAGAAGTTAGAGTAATAGTTTGTACATTCATTCCAAGGCTGATATATCCTTAATAAAGGTTCTCAAAATTATTGTACATGATATGACATTATTAAGAAAAATGAACTAAGGACATTTAAAAAAAACAATTGTCTAATACCCTACATATGAGAACTTTGATAATTGCATTGGGTTTTAGATCCCAACCAAAAAGTACTTTTTAAAGTATAAATTTATTAATTATTAAAATATAATGTTTTTAAATACTTGGTCTTAATATGTAAAGTAATTATACAACTTAATTGAATTTTAGCATCAACTTTAATCATTAAAATTAGCACAAAATTTATACTTTTATGAATTTTAAAAATTCTAAGAAAAATGGTTTATTCTAGCTTTTTCTACTGCATTTAATCTTTGTATTGTTTTACCTACTAGCATTGTTTCCTTTTATATTAATTGCATAATTTATTCTCTAAAAGGAGCATTGTCATAACTTGCAAAGAAGAGAGGTGAAGTGGAATTATGAGAATGATGAATGATAAATAAATTAGAATGTATTTAGAGGTTAACATCTTTGGTTTCAATGAAAATATCTTGTTATTACATAATTCTTTTATACCTTCCTTACATTATTTCCTTATTTAAAACTACAACAAACTTAAGCACTTGTGTTGCCAAAAGTTTTGTATAAGCTAATGTTGCAAGTGATGTTAATTAACATTAATCAACTTGTAAAAAATACTGATAAAGCTAAAATGCTGGCTGGTTCACATTCTTTCTTGAGAAACTATCTACTCTCTTAACTACCTTGTACATATGATATATTTTTGAATATTATGCAAACTGTTACATCACATCTTTTGAACTACATATATTATTAAATCTTTTGATCTCAGTGTTATCAAAGCCTGTAGCTCCATCTTGCTAATACTTCAATTTCAACTTTACATTTTGAGCTACAGTAGTTTCTTTAAAACCTCTTACAAGTTAATTAATGACTTCTGTAGGCATTAGCAACAAAATTACAACACTGCATTAGTGAGCATGGAAAAAGTTTAACTGTTAAGCCTAATTTGAAATCACTGAACATTTGTAACAAAAGGTTGTGTGTAAGACATAACTCTCACAGCTTTAAAATTATATTTTCTTTGTGATTTTAGAGAAAAATATAAATAATGAACATTATTTATTCTGTAAATATCAGACTGGAAAGGAAGTATTGTAGTTTTTTTGAATACTTTAATAAACTGAACACAAATTAGTCTTCAATTACAAATTTAATCATGATAATGTTTGCCCTCACTTTTTATGACATAACTCCATCTTTTGAGTAAGTTATGGATTCCTTGTGAATAAACTTATTTTGGTTTGGATTCAAAAACATAATCTTAAGTCAGATTTAAGTTCCTCCTTATTTGCATACCTTTTTCCACCTAGGTAATACTGTAAGGATTTGAAAAGATGGTAATCAGATGGAGTAAGATTTGGCAAATAGAATGGATGAGGCACAACTTCCCATTTCAAGGCCTGAAGTTTTTTTGCATCATTTTTTCAGTGTATGATGTATCATTTTCGTGGAAAGTCATTACACCTTTTTGATTGAATAATGCAGCTCTTTTCTTATCAGTGCTCGGTGTAAGCTCTCCGACTGACGACACTATCTTTCAGCCATGATTGTTTCATTTGGATCCAAAACTTCATAATAGATTACACCTCCCAGATTTCACCAAATACAAAGCAAAACCTTTTTTGGGTGTAAACCACTTTTCAGTGTTAGAATAGGTGTCTGACAGAAGTTCAACCATTGTCTCTAATGTTGATTGTGCTCATAAAAAATCTGCTTTCCTTACCACTAATAATTCTTTCTATAAATGGTTCACTATCATCTCTTGTTCTCAAAGATGAACAAATGGTGACCCTCTGAGCACTTTGATTATTCATCAAATAATATGGAACCCATTATCCAAGTTTCAAAACTTTCCCAAGCTTGTGTAGGGGGGTAATGATTGTTGAATGGAGCTGTTGAGCCGTTTCTTGCATGGTCAGTTTAGAAGTTGCTTCAACTATGACTTACAGGGTATCTTTATTGATTGATCTTGGCCGTCTAGAATGTATGGAATTGGCGAGATCAAATTCTCATGATTTGAAGCTTTGTGAACCATTGTTTGACAATTCCTGATATTCAACACATTTTCTCCATAAATTGTACATCTCTTTCTTGATGAAACTTTGTAGAATGGACAACAACTGCCTGTTGTGGAGACACAAGTGTAGAGGATGACGCTTTGAAAGTCTTCGGCCTTTCGTCTTCAGGTCAGTGTGTGTGTGTGTAGGTGTTGTTGGTCTTTATAAAGTTTTCTGGTGGATTGTGGAGAGTGTGTTATGATTTGTTGGATTATCACTGTTTCTGACTGGATGAGAGATTTCCTGTAGATTCAACCAATGACAGCCACAGGTAACTCACCTCTAATCCAGAATCTCTGTTAAGTGAAGGTTTAATAATATTAATGGAAAACAGTATATCATTTCTTGACATACTCATCAACAAACAAACAAGACAAGTAACCACAACTGTGTACAGAAAACCCACCCACACGGACAGATACTTACACATCCAGTCCTGTCATCCAACCTCGATAAAACGTGGTATAATTCAATGCCTAAATAAGAGAGTAGAATGCCAAAAGATCATAGAGAGTTAAAAAGAATGGTTACACTTCCTCCTCCATCAAAAACTCTTTGAAGACGACCACGACAGAAAGACAAGATCAAAAAGTCAAAACCACTACCACGATTTACCTACCATACCAGCAACATTTTAGTGAAAACTTAAATGCATATCCAAGATATTCAATATAGAAGTCCAGTGGAAATCCTACAGTACCTTTAGGTCCATTCTGATAAAAAACAAACAGCAACCTACCAAAGAGAATCTCAAAAATGTCATCTATGAAATTTCGTGTTCCTGCAATGATACATAAATTGAGAAACTCGTGAGAAGTATAAAAGAACATAAAGATAGTACAACACTCATGAAAACACATTTCAGCCATTGCAGAGCACACCACATCAACTGGACACAGAATAGACTGGGAGAAAACAAGAATCATCAACACAGACAAATTCTGTAAGACGAGAAAAATCATAGAATCATTTTATTTTAACACTATTAAACCTTCACTAAACAGAGATTCCAGATTAGAGGTGAGTAACCTGTGGCTGCCATTGGTTGAATCTACAGGAAGTCTCTCCTTCAATCAGAAACATTGATAATGCAACCAATCATAACACACTCTCCACAACCCACCAGGGCACTATAAAAGACCAACAACCACATCTACATACACAATGACCTGAAGAAAAAAGGAAGAAGACTTTCAAAATGTCATCCTTTACACTTGTCTTCACAACAGGCAGTTGTCATCCATTTTACAAAGTTTCGTTATGAATATTCTGCCTGAACAGTCTATAAACTGTACATGTGTTTCTTGTAGTCTCTGAAGCTTTCAAACCTTTTTTAGTTCATGTAGCATACATGCACCTCTTTTAAAACTGTTCCTTAGGTTTTTATAGGTTAAAATTTTTTCTAAATGTTTGTCAATTAACTTAAAGTAAGAAGTAAGGCTTATTAAGACATTGTCATTGAGAAAAAGGCAAACATTTGCAAGTTGTTTTCCTCAAAACTCTATCACAACTTTTTGAAAAAAAACGTTATTTCCTTTCCAATCTAATATGTACTTATAAATTGAAATTTAAATATATTTTGTATTAAAATTTCATCTTATTTTCTTACAGCTAATAGTTTTTTGAACCATCAGTTTTTCATCCTTTAATAAATATTGAAACTGGAGAACTAGATGTAAAGAGAGGATTCCAGAAATGGAGGTCAGTTTAAGATACAGACATTATTATTGTTTTACAAATTGAAAGTATTTCCATATCAGACACTGAACTACATTATTTAGATCTGGTTGTTTAGGGAATTAATATATTTGATAAAAGTAATGATTTCACATTTCAAATATATTGTCTTCCTTCACCAAATAATGCTGTACATTTGTAACTTCTTTGATATTTTAATATCAGTAATATACCATCCTTAACATTTAGTATGAACACATTTGTAATAAAATTGATATTCAGTGGTTTTTAATAATAAAACAGTAATTGAATAGTTTAAATTGTTGTATAATAAGTACAGAACATATTTATATAATTCCAAAATAATAATTCACCTACTTGCACAAGAATGCCATTTCCTTTGCATGTTTGCTTGTGAGATTTGCATGCTACTAGCCTTGTGCTAATTTGTACTTAAATTCTCATATTTAACATGAACTGTGCTGGTGCATGATGACATAATCATGCAGTGGTAGCTCTCTACCAGTAGCAGGGTAACGTGATCTCCATTTGTAGTAACTCCCTCTGTGCACTTGCATTTGTGATAACTTCATTCTTTTCATTGGCATTGAAGTTTCAAATTTGTGTTCAATTTGATGAGATTTACATTGGTTAATGAAACTTTGGTTTTTGTTTTCTATAGTTTTGTAACAAAAGTGTTGATTATTGTCTTGAATTCTCACCTGAATGTAACTGATACTTATTGATTATGTTACACTCAGCCCTTATTTTATACTCTGGCTTCTGGAGGCTTGTTTACTTTTGAGAATGTTGCAACCTTTGTTCAACATGCTATGGATTACCACAGGTTTACTGGTTTATTTACCCTGTTCCTTCACCTGATGTTCTTTCTCTCAGTCAGGTATGGCTTATTGTACTTCAAATGCAATCTGATTTGCTTTGAGTAGTGCCTTACCATTTGGAGAATGTCCAGTCTCTTCTGGTTTTCATTCTCACGTGTGTTCATTTCCTAATTTTTTAACTGTATCCTGTAATATTCTTTTTCACTTTGTGAACCCAGTTTCTGAAGTTTATTTTGTTTTTCCTCCTTCCTTCTTATTAATTTTTTTTTTCCTATCACACCCAGATGTTTCATCCTGCTTATATTTGTGACACTTTTATGTCTTGACTTGCAGATGTTCATCCTTTCTAGATTCTCTGTCTTTTGTTATCTATTTGGTCTGCTTTGTGATCAGGCCACTTGCTTTATATTTGATTCTGTGGTTCCCCATTTTGCATTTTCATCTTTTTCTCACCACCCTGTCTTTCCTCCATATATTGTCTGAGGCATTTCACCATGCTTTAGAGAAGTTTTGTGCAGAAATTTATTTTTTTTCTCTTTGCCTTTTTAACCTATTCCACTTCTGTTCTATCCCTCCTTACTTTGTTTCCCTTTGTTAGGACTTGTTAAGTTGCATTCCATTTTACAGTACCTTTCTCTTTGTCTGGATTTCTTTCTTCAGGTAGCCTTTGTTGATGGTGTTCATTTCTCACTGGAGACCAGGTTTGAAGTTATATTACTTATTTCCTTATTACTTTCTCATGTTTTTTTTCTTAATTTTGTTCTTTGATTCCTATTCCATGTATAATCAATTTATCAAAAACCTTCTCATTCCAGGTTCTAGAGCCTTTTTTTTCTCCTTCCATTACCTAACAACTGGTGCATTGCTTATCTTGACAGTGTGATTTTATTGTCATGTATGACACTCTAGACACCCAATTGTTTTATCTTACCTCTAGCTGAACTCATTTTCAATAGCCTCTCTTTCCCCATCTTTCTTTGCTCCTTTTCCCACTTTTTTTTCTATGACTCTGTATGGTCTTTTTACCTGGTCTGTAGTTTCTTTGGTTATCATATCAGATACCATTGCACACATTGCTGTTAATCCATCCTCCCTATGTTTTCTATTTTCTGTCTATCAGATTTGCATCTTTCAATTCCTTGCTGTTCTCCATGGCACAGCATTAACGATTTTTGTATTCATTTGGCCTAAGACTGTCTTTTTTTTTTTTTCTAGATGATTGACTTTTGTTGGCCCACTTTTGGGTAATATCCTCTTCTCACACTTCAGTTTCTTTCCAGGAAACCACTTGGATTGAGTGACTTGTCAGGATATCCAAGTCCTTTTTCATGCCCACTCAATATATGGTATTGTTGGTATTTTTTTCCACTTCATTCTTTTTGCTTGTGGGTTTTGGGGTATCTGGACACTAGGACTTGCACTTCTCATTGCCATTTTGCATGAGGGGTTCTTTTGCTTTTTGGGATTTTGACTTCCTTGAAACCCTAATTTCATAGAGATTTGCACGTTAATCTCCTCCAATGGATCGTACATATCTAAGGAATTTTTTTTCTCAGGTTCCATTGTTCTTTTTTGTGAACTTCCCCTCTCACTTTCACAAGGAATTGTCATTTTGAATGGACCATTTCCATACTTATGGCCCTTTCTTACCAACTTCTAAACCACATCTATCTCTTTACCAATGCTTTCTTCTTGGATTGAGGTGCATCTCTGTATGACATGATCTCTGGCATCTGGATGCAGCATGACTGATCACCTCAACTCACTGTTATTTGGAACATTTCCATATCTTTCCTTTTCTGGCTGATCATACAGTCAACAGTCCACTCTGATGCATCAACAGTTATCTTTACACTTACTATTAAGGGAATATATATTCCAGTTCCTTTGCTTTTGGGCATTGGACTGTATCCTTCTGGGCTTATTCCTGTAGGGTTAACTTTTGTTCCTTGTTATGTGCCTGGAGCTGTGTATCTTGTGAGAGACAGCCTGTCTCAACCAGGTTATGTTTCTACCCA
Organism: Tachypleus tridentatus; assembly: GCF_004210375.1. Lineage (NCBI taxonomy): Eukaryota > Metazoa > Arthropoda > Merostomata > Xiphosura > Limulidae > Tachypleus > Tachypleus tridentatus. Next base: position 130,435,681 of record NC_134830.1, read on the forward strand.
TGGTGTGATCTCTTCTCTCCCATGGTCTTTTTGAGTTTGTTCTTGCTTGGGTATGCCCCTCATGACACCTTTGCCAGTCCTCTTTACTCCAGTCTTCATCTGTTTTATTCTTCTGTTCCCCATCCTGTGGCTCTGGCTGTCAAAGTTCTTAGCCAGGATTAGTGTCTTCTATTGGAAAATATACCTTTTGCCTATAATTCTCTTCCACTAAACCCTTGGGTCTTTAACTCAATACAGGAAAGTCCTTCTAAAATCCTACTATAACCAACTTAATCTTGGTTTTCTCTGCTTCATCACTTGGTATCAACACCTCCTTCGTATACCAAATATCCACTCACTTTTGCTTCAGTATCATGCATCCCTTTTTCATGAAAGAGTATCCCTTTATCATGTATGAAATTTGTATTTTTCATCAAGACAGATTTTCCTATCATGTAACCTTTTCTTGTCAAATTCCTATTTTATTCCAATTTTGTCCATCTCAGTATGACTGTGGTGATATTTTGTTATTGATCCATCCACCATACCTCTCCTCCTGACTGTTTTATTATGCCCCATCTTTCTGCCTTTTATTAATTGGATGTTCAACCATGGTTTGTCAGTCTCTACCATTGCTGATTATTGGGCAGCACTTTCTGGTGCATTTTACATTTCCTTCTACTTTTTACTTGGTTCTGCTCTTTCCCTCTTCACCGTCCTCCTTGCTTAACTTCTATACGAGCCTGGCATGGTCAGATGGGTTAAGGCATTCAACTCATAATCTGAGGGTCCTGAGTTTGAATCCCAGTCACACCAAACATGCTTGCCCTTTCAGCCATTGTGGCATTATAATGCAACAGTGAATCCCACTATTCGTTAGTAAAAGAGTAGCCCAAGAGTTAGCTATGGGTGGTGATGACTAGCTGCTTTCCCTCCAGTCTTACACTGCTAAAGTAGGGACAGCTAGTGCAGATAGCCGTAGTGTAGTTTTGTGCAAAATTTAGAAAACGAACAAACAAACTTCCATACTGGACTGTATCCATAATGTGGTTTTGCATGCCCCATTCATGCCATTGGATTTTACTTTCTGTTTCACTTTTGTATCTTAGTTCATCCTTCTTATTTGTGGTCACTATTGTTTAGATACTTGTGCTATTGATGGCTCTCGCATCCTATTTATTCACTTCTGTACTTGGACTAGTATTTCCTTCTTCAATCTTCTGCCACTTGTAATAAATAATAACCTTTCCTTCTCTCCTATTTCTATTCCTTTTTTTTTTCTCACCTATATGATTATTCAGACCCAAGTCACCTCCTTTGGCCTGTTCAGGATGTGAGGTGTCACTTCTGCCTTTTTGGATCCTTGTCATCTTCTGTTCCTATCTTGATACATCTCATTTTCCAGGGACCTCTCTCCTACTCTTAATGGATGAGTCATTCAACTGTTCTGGCTAGTATATTCTCCTCTTGATGGAGAGTGCTCACAGGTTATTTCTTTTTTTATTCATCATTTTTCTCATTTTCTTCTTTCCCAATGTTGTTGGCCATAGCATAGGATTCTTCAGATGGACATGTAGATGACTTTCTATACAGACATCCCTTCTTCTCCTGACTATCTAGTTATTTTGTTTTCTATGAGAAATTGACTTCTACTAGTTCCTGTACTTCAGTCAATCCACCAGTAGAAATGAGTAAGTTTGTTTCTCCTATCTTCATACATGATCCTGCCAGGTGGCTGGTGTTCCCTCAAAGGATACATTTATTTTCTAAATTGTAGAACAATCCATAATAGCAGAAGTCCTTCTTTTCTGCCCAGGCAATCTCACACCACCAGTGTCCACATTAAAATAAAAGTATATTTCACCTAAGGTATGGACATATGATTTTTCTTCCCTTTTGATGTAATATTTTTCAAAGATTCTGCAGCTTAGTTAAAGTTGTATTTGTATGTATGTTTGTGTATATATTTAATGTGTGTGTGTGAATTTCACACATATATCAAGAAAGATAACGTTTGAATAATGAAGTTTTCTAAAAGATGACATTTTGTTGAACTGTTGAAAACAAAATTACTGAATTCTGAGTTTAGAGTTTTCATGAAGAATTTATGAAATGATTAAAACATTAGAGGGTCATCATATGTTTTATAGGTTTTATTCCATGTAAGGAATTTTGTTTTCATAGGCTCCTCTAATTTCAAAACAAGAAATTCAGATTTGGTATATTAAGCTTATTAATTGATACTGTTTTGAAGAAAAGTGTAATTTTTTAACTGTTAAAAGGTAGATAGATTTGTGGAACATATTTATTGAAAACTGATACATATTACTGGTGAATTTATAAACGTAATTATTTGTTAAAAAAAACAACTAATACTTTAATCTTTCTATTTTATAGAAGAAATGTCAATCATATTTGGCAAGTAATTTTGTACGCTCGTCGAATTTTCTATAAAATAGAAAATCAAAATCCACTGAATCCAGAAGCATCAGTTTTGTAAGTAAATGTCCTTTTAACAGAAAATCTTGTTCAAAGAATTCTGCACTTTCACCAAAAAGTTGTAGGCTAATAACTGTATCGTACACGTTGTAATAAACATTTATCAGTTAATTTTGCTTATTTTGACTTCAAGTGGGTATTAGTCATTATAACTAATTCAACTTTGGAATACAATACCCAAGTGACCTTTTCTAACTTATGCCATAACTTATGATAAGTGTGTGAACTTTTCATATGTACCCTAATAAATATCTGAAAAAGGACTGAAATTTGTAATAGTTTAGTTATTATAAGGTAAAATTCCTGTTATAAAAAATTCTAGAGAACTTAATCTTGTATGAAATGCAAATGATTAGTTATTTAGTCTTACTTCTTAAATTCCTGAGGGACTAGGTAACGAATGCAGTGTTTAAAAATGTAATAGACCTAACTAATGTTTTATGACAAGTTTAATTATAAACTGATAAATTTATTGTAACATAAAGTTGCTTTTGTTTACCAATTGAATGTTCATCCTTGCTGGTTTGCATTGTATTAATTTCTGAATATAAAACTTTGAAAGTTTCATGGTGTAAAGAGAAATAACACTAAAATAAAATGAGAGAAGTTATAAAAAGTTAAGAAGCCTACAGCTCTTAAGATTAATAATTGTTATAGACCAGAATCAACTAAGTAATTCTGTTTTAAAATAAATATAATTTTTTTTTATTATATACTTAAATTTTAACTTTTAATATGGTTTATTATGATACAGTTAATATTAAAATAAAGAAAATAAGAGAAAGAGAGTTTGAATGAAACCTGTTTGTTCATTTGGGAAGTTCTAGATATTATGTGAAAGAAATATTATTAATATTAATAGTAATTTTATTTTTACCATGAAAATCACCTATTACATAGAATATCTCAGTAAAAGTTTTGTAAATTTTGACTCTTTGTGCAAATAAAAGACTGGTAATGTTTAATAACAAATTTATCAAATTTCATGAAGGTAACATGATACATTCACTTATAATACTTACAGTTTCATAGTTACATGGTGTTTATAAGACTGTCAAAAGGGACAGTCTGTATACAGAGAGTTAAACCTTGAGCCATGTATTTTGAATAATGTTATGTGATTAAAACCACTTAAATCTAGCCACATCACAATTGTTTCTATGGTATGAACATTCTCTATTTCAACAACACATATCTAATACTTCTAGTAAGCTTTGTTCTAAGACTGGCATTCTACTTTGTTTTAGCTTTTCCTCTATCAGACCTTGTTTTTGTTTTTTTCCTGTATATTTTTCATTTATTATTATAAAAGTTACTAAAATGTAAGTATTGATAAATTAAAATAAATAGTAATAATAATAATTGTTTATAAGGTATGCCCTTGAATAGTTCTGTGTTATGTAATTCAGTACTGTGAAGTGGGATACACATTCCCCATGTGAGTTGCAATTTATATGCCATAAGTATTAGTCAGACAGGTTTGAAGGGCAATAGAATAATTTAATTTTGTGTGTATTAGTTTGTTATAACTTAGAAAACAAGCTGAAACAAAATAAACAAAAATGCTGCACTAATTGAAAAGATCCCAGAGTACAAGCAATAATGTGGGATTATAAGATGTACCCTAGTTTTTAGAGGTGACTGTAGAAGTAGGACCCACATTTTGGTGGGGATACACTGTATATTAGTCTTAACCTCTATTCTCCAGTCTTGCATAAGAAATAAGAGTAGCAATAGTTATAGAAATTATTAGAACGAGATATGGGTGCTCAAGCCCACAATGCCCCACATCTTTATCACCGTTTACTACCTGCAGACAAAATGTGGAAAGGTGACTGCTCTCCCAAGTAAAGAAGAAAATGAATTAAAGTAATGCAAGAAAAAGAAAATAAGGTACTACCATTTGGGATAAGTTGAAAACTTGCCTCTTGAAGTTAGCATTCCAGCTCCCAATATGATAGAAAGGCACTAATTGACAACACAGTAAACAAACTATACCAGCATGTGTATGTGTATATATAATATTTAAGCTGCTTAGTTAGGATAAACATTTCTCATTTTGTGTTATAATTTGCAGTCATTTCAGAGAGAAAATTGGAGAAATTTAGAATTATTTTATAATGGCTACAAGGTTGGTCAAATAAACTGACCTCATGATGTCTCATAGAGTTAAATATCATCCCCCAAAAGTAATATAAAATTTTGTCTTTTATATAAAAGTGTTTTCATACTCCTTGAGTGATGCACATATTTTGGAGACAAACAAGCGAGTTGTTACTATAATTTGTCTATTAACAACTTATTATAACAACAGTTGGACCAAAACAAATAATAAAGGAAATCATGTTGTCACTTTTATCTAATGATACCTTAAAGAAGATATTTTGTTTATTAGAAAAGCCTTTCATTTTTACCCTCTTGTATATTGTCCAACTTTAGTACTTGCTAAGGATAAACAACATGAAATAAAGCATAGGGATAAGTCAGGTTTTTTTCAGTTGTGTTAGCTCCTGTGTTTATCGTCTGGACATTATTTGTTTTGGTTGTCTAAGATCTATGGTCAACATCAAGAAACTTAAACTTGTATACTGTTGCAAATTATTGGTTATTTTAGCCTAGAAAATATAATTTCTATCTCTCGAAAAAAATATTTGAGACATATTTATACTGTTGGCAGTGTATTTCATGAATTTTGTGAGTTACACTTGTTATGGTCTACTGTACTCAAACATTTACTTTCTGTATAACTGATATGTTCTAACAGTTTTATGTAATTTGTATTTGGAGCCTTAATCACATTTTCTCATACTAAACAATCATTTATAGTAAGGGTAGTTAAAGCATACATTCAAACTGTACACCTGTCAATGTGCTGCTCCTGCAGCTTATTTTTACTTGAGATGTTTTGGAACTTGAATGTAGATTGCCACAGTTTCTTTACATTTTAAAGATCTGATATCTATATTCCACACCACAATTGTTGTTTATTAATGAATATACATTTTCTATAGGTTATATTTATTTACTATGATATGACTTCAAACATGTTTAAATCAGTTTCATTTTTCAGCATTGAAATCTTTCCTTTACTTACAGGTTAATTCTAATTAATGCAAAGTTTGTTAAGGAATAGGTTTCAAAATTCAATAAGCATAATAGTACAGTTTGTTTATTATTACTTCTTCTTACAAAGAAAAAAGTAATTTTTATCAAAAACTATTTGAAGCCGAACGAATTTAATTGTTTTTTATGAATAATTACTTCACTATGAATTTCCAAAGTTTTAAGTTTAAAGTTAGCTTTTATCTTAATAGTAATGATCTTACACAGGTGTAATTTAAATATGTATTTAATTTATAAATTAATAGTTAAGAATATGTGAGTTTCACTACTAGGTAGTTGTCTATTCATATAAAATAAAACTAGTTTGACAAAATGTAATATTTTAATAACTTTGTGATAACTGGAGTTGAAGATAAGCAGCAACTAACAATTGCTAAATGGAAGATGGGTTACGTATTCCTCAAATTGTAAGCTTCTTCCAGATTTTGATTTATACAAATAGTAATTATTTTAATACCCTTTGTAAGTAGTATTGATTTTTTTTCATTATTTTTTAACTTGTTATTTTGCAGTACTGTTGGGTACTTCTTTGAATTTTATGTAACAAAATTAGTTTAAGACTTATCAATAATCATAAGAAAATATTTTTAACTGTAGATATGAGAGAGACCTAGAATTGTTCAAGGTCAAAGTGGCTGAGAGTATTAACTTTTGTCATGAAAAGCTGTATGATACCTCAACTCAAGATCCACATGCTCTCCGCTTCAGTCCGTGGGAACCAACTATACATGAGAATGTTAGGAAGAAATTATTATCTGGAAATGTATGTTACTTTTTGTATTTTACTGAACTTATTCCTCCCAGTTATTGCTCAACTTACTCATACCAGGATAAGAGTTTTGATGTATGATTTAATTATTGTTGCTATAAATGAAAATGCAAAAATATGTGGAAAAACAAAAACAACAAAAAATTCTTATGTACCTCAAAGTTCATATTTATATATTTATAAATTTTAAAATGTATAAATCAAGTAAATAATTATTTTTCTTCTAATATTCTCCTACAAATGAGGCCCAGCATGGCCAGGTGATTGGGGCATGTGACTTAAAATCTGAGGATCACAGGTTTGACTCCCTGTCCCACCAAACATTCTTGCCTTTTCAGCCATAAGTGCATTATTATGTGAAAATAGAAACAGTTAGAAAATAGTTTAGAAAGAGTTTTGAAATGTAGTTTGAGTGGTGTTTACTAGCTTATATACTTTACAAATAACTCATGTTTTATCACAGTTTATAAACACTAATTTGTACTCTACATCTTAGGAAGTACAATAAGTTATTTTTTTTTCTAAATGAATAAATTATCAAATTTTACAAGTCTGGTTTGCAAAATAAATGGATTAAAAGATTTGGGCTAGATCTAAATTCAGTTTTGGTCATTTTGACACATTGTGGTCACCATGAAACCATCAAAATATATAACTCTGAATAAACTAGGTATACCTTCACAATTTTGAAAGTATTAATTAAACGTTACAAGTATTTTGCACACCATTTATAATGAGATATTTTTACTGAAGAGTTATTTATGAATTTCCAAATATTTCTGGGTCAATCTGAATGCAACTCTCCAACCAGCCTTAAGGAATAAGACAAAATTATATATATATGAAAACAAGAAAGTTAGTACTTGTATCTTTAGTTGGGCTGCCAACAGGTGAAGCACTCTAAACCATTTTGTTTTGAGTGAGACAATGTTTATCTACAAAAATTTGTACTTATTTCAAATATAATGTTTTTTTACAATATAAATAGTTATCATTCACTGTAGTAGGAGGTCTTATAATTACTGTAATTTTATCTTTCTAATGAAACTGTAAATTAGTTAGACATTTATCTGAATTATCTAATTGTGAAATAACCAACATAAAGTTCCTTGTAAAGGGAATTCTTCTTTTTCTGTTGGTTAGAAATAATCCAACAACAATTTCAAAAAGAATTATTGACATTTTCTTAAATAATAATGTGAGAGGGGATGTATCATGTAGGTTGGACATTTTCTATGTAACAAAAGCAAGAAGACTGGAGGTTTACATTCTGACTTGTCAGTATCTATAAAATGTTTTTGTAATTTAGCCTTGTTCACCTATGATATATTTAGTGTGTGTGTGTGTGTGTGTGTCTGATTTCTTTTCTATTCAAAGTACTTTATATATAAAAGCTTACAACATATCATGAAGATACAATTACTAAATTAAAAGTTATGTATACTTTATTGGTTACAAGGTCAGTCAAAGTGACCAAGCACATATAGTGTGGTAACATGCATTGATATTAAAGTAGTTTAATTAACAATTTTGAACACAACCTGTATAACTTATTGTGACATGCATACTTTGGCATGTATATCTATACACAAGTTACCTATCTTATCTAAGAGTTATACCGAAATACTAAGATAAGATTTTTCTGTTTTAGAAAGAAGATAACGATACTAAAGTCTCCACACCTTCAGGCTTATCCTGGATACAAAAAGGAACTTTAAAGATATTCTCAAAAACAGCATCTTAAATACCCAGATGTGATTAACGTTCCTTTTGAATAATAGCATTTTATGATATTTGATTGAAATATCCTTTACCACATAAATAAACATTGACATTATTTTATCTAATTTGTAATATATAGTTTGTTTCTCCAGTGCTATGTTTACCCTTCACAACACATTCAGATTCTGAAGGTAGTGATTATAAAGTTCAGTTTGAAATATATGTATGTATGTGTTTCATTGTAATGGATAACAAATAAAAATTAAATTGGTTATACTGTTCAGATTGATTTTTTTAAACAATAAAACCTGTAATTTATAAAAATAAACGTGAATTCCATGTTTGTTTGTTTTTCATTCTCATGTAGTTGTCAATAACAGTGTATGAAATAAAGCATAGGGGCAAGTCAGCTTTCTGCTAGTTTTGTTAGCCCCTGTGTATATTGCCTGAACACTAATTACTTTTGTTATCTAAAATCTATGATCAACATCACAAAACTTAAACTTATGTACTGTTGCAAATTATCAGTTATTTTAGCCTAGAAAATAAATTCCTACATTTTGAAAAAAAATACATAAGACATATTTGCAGTGTTGGTAGTGTATTTTGTGAAATTTGAGTAAATTTTGTTATAGTCTACTGTACTCAAACATTTACTTGCTGTGTAACTGATTTATATTCTATAACAGTGAAATAAAATACTGTGTAATTTTAAGGTGCTGATTTTTCAATGTAATCAAAACTTAACGCTCAGTAATACTGAAATTGCAATGCATGTAAATATTTGTAAGATAATAAATATTTTTGTTTACACCACGAAATTATTGTAAAAACATTTTAAGAAATGTAACAATTTTATGAGCTTTTGTGTTTAGTTTTCCTAATGTTACTTACAAGGTTCTCACATACAAAAAAAACAAAAAAACTTCATATAACAAAAGCTATAAACCAAGTCTCAACTACAACTATAGTCAACATAAGATTGAAATAAAGACACAAAACTGTACTCAAAATACTACTGGTTTCAGCATGAATAAATGATTCAAAAGGATACATGAGTAACTACTGGTAGCTTCTCACTAGTCAGTGACTATGTAAAATGTATGAGATATAGTTTAAGATACACTCACCAAGACCTGTGTTGATTTAAAAAATAAAATTAAGATAAACCACAAAGGGACCATGAAACTCCGTGTTATAAACTTATCTAGAAATGAAAAGGAAATTCTTCATCTTAATGTGAAAAGTATTTATTTAAATTAAAGCAGTTATTGTTTTAGTTTAATGTTTTCTGTACCTTGGAATAATAACCGATGTGTAACTTGTGTTTATGTAATATTTTGAAAAGCTCTTGTTTTAAAGAGTGAAATGGTTACTAAAAAGTTAATATTATGTTTTTATTGGCTAGAAAATGGAAGTGGAATAGAGAACAACAAAAGCCTTAAAGAAGTTTGACAAATGTTTTCTGGTTCACACGTGTTTTATAATATAGTCTTCATATAAAGTCTTCTAATCATAAGGATAAGAAGTGAATTAATATTCCTATTCGTACAGATGTTATATGCAATATAAATATATTCAGATATATGTTACTGAAACAGACCTGTTTTAGGAAAATTAATATTGTGTTCTTTCTTTAATTTTCATTACTTCAACTTACTCATAATTTTCATGATTTTAGTTGTATATCAGAGCAAAATAAAACGAGTATACATTTTTACTTCGATAACACTGTGTAACACAACTTTGTTTCTAGAGAGTTTGTGTGACTTCTTAATTGCTTATGTTGTAAAAGTACAGAAAATAGCCGTTATTCCCTTCAAACTTTGCTTTTGTGACATGGATAATGAAATTTAGAAAATCAATCTATTATCTATGTAAAAATGGGCAAATTTGCACACTTCTGCCTTCTCTCTAGTCTTGCATTGCTAAATTAGGGACAGCGAGCGCAGATAGCCCTCGAGTAGCTTTGCACAAAATTCAAAACAAACGGACATCTCCTGTGTTACATTGGGGAAAAAACATGGCAAAGGCTAAAAAGTTAACATAGTTTGAAAGTGGCAGAATTGTTGAGCTGTAAAAGTAAAGTCTCTCAACGTGCCATCACTGGTGAGATTGAGCGTGGTAAAACTGCTGTTGAAAATTTCCTAAACGACCTTGAGGGATACGGAACGAGAATTTCAAGTGGTCGGCCAAAGAAAATTTTGCCAACGTTGAGCAGGAGGATTCGACGGGTTATCTGGCAAGACACCACCCAATCCTTGAACCAGATTCACGCCCTTACGGACGCATAATGCAGCTCAAAAACAATAAGACAGCAATGACGAGAGAAAGGTTTTAAAAACCGTAAACGTCTTCAAAGGCCACCTCTTCCTTCCACACCACAAAACAGCTCGGTGAAATTTTGCTGAGAAGTATCAAACATGGGACGTAGAAAAGTGGACAAAGGTTTCGTTCTCTGATGAGAAAAAATTTAACCCTGATGGTCCAGATGGCTTCCAAAGTTACTGGTACCATAAGGATATCCCACTGTAGACATTTTCTACACGACACAATGAAGGAAGTTCCATCATGATCTGGGGCGCTTTCTCCTTCCATGGAACAATGGATCTTCAGGTTATACAGGGGCGTCAAACAGCAACTGGCTACATTGGCATGTTGGAGAGAGCATCCTTATTGACTGAAGGCCCTCGCTTGTGTGGAAATGACTGGATATTTCAGCAGGACAACGTTGAAATCCACAATGACCTTAGAACAAAGGACTTTTTCATGGCGAATAACGTGGTACTTTAGGATGATCCAGCGTGTTCGCCCGAACTGAACCCAATTGAATATGTTATGGGGGTGGATGGCAAGGGAAGTCAGTAGAAATGGACGTCAATTCCAAACAGTGCATGTTCTTCGTGAAGCCATCTTCACCACTTGGAATAGCATTCCAGTCAGCCAAACGCTTATATCGATCATGCCAAAGCGAATGTTTGAAGTTATTCGCAATGACGGCCGTGCAACTCACTACTGAGACCTCTTTTAGGACTTCTTTTTGGTATGGTCTTAAACATTTGACCAGCTAGTATTTAGGCTAATTTCATAGTATTCACATTTTCCCTATTAAATGCTAAACATGTTTTTTTTTCCTTTTCTTATTTCCGTCTTTCGAAGCTCTACTCAAATAAGTGGTTGAGTCTAACGCAAAATGTATATTTTTTCTTTATGTTAAAGAAACGATAAATTAAATAATCGAACTCCGGTTTTGTATTAGTGAACTAAAAAAATGCACTTCACGAAAGCGCGAGAACATTCTGTTAGCCTTGATTTTTTGTCTACTTTGAATTATACATTTGTGGAGAAATGATAAAAAGTATCTAAAAAAATGGAAAACTTCATTTCTAAGTTCTTGTTGTTTGATTAGTTTTTCACTCTGAAAAATGATTTTTTCTACAATATATTGTATAATTTACATAAATACCTAGATATATGTATATCATGTACTGAATAGTATAGATGATACTTTTGAATGATGACTCGAGTATTAAAATAAATTAGTACTTTAAATATCTGAAACTTATTAATATTATTCTTTGTTAATAGTCTTTGATATAACTAGACGTGCAAAATAAAACCTTAAAGCAAAATAATCATGTGAAATACAAAATAAAGAAGCTTTATGGAATTTAATTTTGTTAACGGTATAACTCATAAATACAAAATATAAAATACAATTCAAATTTTGAAGCATAATAGGAAGATAATTTTGTTCAAGGTAAGTGGAATACGTCATTATTTGAATATGATTATGTTTTGACTGAAGGTAAGGGAGCAACATAATTATTTAAGTTTAAATGATAAACGTTTCTAAGAAAGTGGATTACATGATTTTTTTGTTGTAAATACAATAATATATTTTGTATTATCAAATTGGACGATATTTTTCAAAATTTTCATAATTCATTAATTGGCCATGTGGTTATGACGTTCGTCCCATAATCTGAGGGTTGCATGGTCGAATCAACGTCACACATACTCGCCCTTTCGTCGGTAGAGGATGTTATAAAGTAATGGTAAATCCCACTATTTATTCTTAAAATAGTACCCTACAATCGTCGGTGGGTCTTTAACTGCTATATTAAGGACGGCTAACGGAAATAGTCCTCGTAAAGCATAGCGCGAAATTCAAACAAAAAATTATTTATCAACTGACATTTTCTGATCAGGCAGTTGATGAAAAAAATAGAGCTCCCTCTTTTACAGTTATTAGATTTGTCCAATATTTCTAACAATTCTCTTAAAAATAGTGAAATTAATATTTAGTCAAATATAAAAATTATTAGAAATAACTTTATAATGAAGCATCTGATTTTCTGAATCTATCCTTCCTGTTTTATTGCACGATGGCAATCTTTGGTAGTTATAATATTTGAATTATTCTGCACTATGTATCAGTACTGCTATGAGTTGAAAATTGTTTTCCTGAAAAATGTAGTTCATGAGAGAAAAAATCTAAAGTTTTCGGGATTGTGGATATTCTGCATCGGATTTAAAAGGACGGTTTAGTTTTAACACTTCTTTCTTAAACTAACAAAATATTCGTTTTATCGTGTGATGAATTGTATTAAGTTCTTGTCCTTCATTTTCTGTCAGGACGAATTAATTAAAAACAAACAACCATGTAAATCTTAGTGTAACAACTGTGAATTGTTGGACGTATATTGTGACAGTTAATACACTTACAGCTATATTACAAACAATATAAACAAACACACAATTATTACTGAAATAAACATTTAATGTATAATAGCTGTTACATTTAAATGGGCGAAAATATGTAAACAAACATTTCATTACTTTTGGTTTAATATTTCACACAAGGTTTAACATTATATGTCGTAATAAGTAAATACTGCATGAAAGGAAATCATAAAAACATGAAAAAAAGCTTGTGAATTGTTGAACTAAAGCCACAGTCTCTTAAATTTCAATAATAGTTATGAATGTTCCGATAATATGTTAAAACGTTAAGTTTTCAAAGTTTATATTGAATTTGCTTGTACATAAACGTAAATATTTATATTACTATGTAAGTTCCTGCTAACCCAATAATATCAATAATAGTGAATTTAAATATTTTGTGCAATTTTGTGAGTATCAATCCCATTCGTGTAACTGTACAATGTGGAGATAAAATCCATCTTGATTTCTCTTAACTCCATAGAGAACATATTAACAAAGTCGGTTTTATAAATTCGTTTATTAATCCTATTTCGCTGTTTTGAAGAAAAATCAGGTTGGTTTCCGAGCTTTTCCAATGATAAACGTATCTTGGTTGTCAGAATTTTCAATAAGAATGACAACGTTTTCCTTGTGATGTCTTTGTTTACTGTTTGGTTTAATGACAATAAGTTCATCATAATTTTTCACATGTCTATCAGACAGAGGTCGCTGTATATATTCTTCAATAGCTTTTGTTTGTTTCGATCCTGGTGTTCCTCTCTGAAGATGTAGAATATTGTTATGTTTAGTAGCGCAACACTCAAAATTTGAGTAATAATTTTACTATAACTGCATAAAAACAAATAAATGTTTCTATGAAAACTATAAATTATGAAATTGGTTTCAGTTATCTCATAAATGTAAATAAAATAAACGAGCGAGGCCTACGGCGCGCGTACGGATCTGTACTACATACCGTGCCCTGTATTTGATTGCATATTATGACCGTTATCTTACAGAGATGTAGACACACACTATATCAATCATGTATGTGTTGCATGGGGCTGTGCGCGCGTATTGTTGCGTGACTTCAAATAGAATGTGACGATATTTTTTTTTTTATTCGTGGACCTTGCATGCGTGGTGGCGAGCTAACTATCACAACACACACGAATATATGCATTTTAAGAACCGAAACAAAACGTAACACAGTATGCATACACATAACGTACATGTATGCATGATAAACTACACACGAAGTTGGCTCAGACTAATTCTAAAACCTACCAGGCGTCTTATTACGACTCCAAAATTTCCCACAGATGCCTTGATACAGAATTTAAGCTCAATATGGATCATGCTTTTACCAGTGAGGATCAGGAGAGTGAGGTACAAAATAAACTTAGATTAAGAATTGTCAGTTTGTTCTTGGGCAGTTATGTTATGTATTGTAGCCTTGTAAGTTGTAGGATATATATTTACAAATAAGCATTTAATTGGCCTATTGTGCACAACTCTGACACGCGGGATGGTTTTAATCAAGTTTGGACACTCGCAGGGGTGTGGGGTTTTCTAAATTGTTAACTTTTGTTAAATTTGAGCAAATCCAATGAGAATGATGTTCAAGGTAATCCCACTTAATAAAGATCAATAACCATGTGGGTATGGGTAATTATTTATAATTATTAATTAAAAATTATTAATAAAAGTTTAGAGTGGCAGCTCTGAATTTGATACTCAAAACATAAATGGAAACATGACCTGTACGTGAGACTGGTCTAAATTGTCAATATCCCGTTCCACCCCCCCTCCCCCAATGTAATTACAATTTTACAGTTAAGATTTCCAGAAAATCCCGAGGCTTTGATAATTAAAGAAACGAGAACATTGTGAATTCCAAGAATATGAACTGCATTCACAAATCTATGTACAGGCATACAGCTTTACGCACAGCTTAGTTTGATGAAGTGAAAACACAACACAAAGTCATTTGATTTGAAACATGTTACTGAAATTCCATGTGTTTCGTCTGGCCTTAATCAAGTTCCATGTTTAATAATCAGCCTATGTCCACAGTCCTGTAAAATTTTTGATAACCTGAAACCTAGACCTTAAATGTGGAAAACTTGAACATTTTGTGTCTGCTCAGTTAAACATGGTTAATTTTGCCACTGGTAATAGATTCATTGGTTGTATCCACCCATCACATGATCGTGAGATATTTTGGATTTAGCAGTGTGCAGCTGCCGTATCCGCCACGTGGTCACATTCATGTGTGCGTTCTAACTGCGCGGGCGGGGAGGTACTCGCCTAATGGGTGTATGTCGCTCTAATAGGTTACTTTTTTTTCCAAGAAAACCATAAACATGGGGTATGATTTGTGCATGAAAATCCTTGAATATCCCCCCAATCCATTTTGACCTAAATTTGGGTAGGTTTATCGCTCAAAATGATATTCTTACAGTTCTCGCACCGATTCTCACCCTTATTGTCGCTCATGTTCGATGTGTACACGTTGCGCACACGCGTGATTTTTAAATTTCAAGTGCAACATTTAAAATCACGAGTGTTCGCACGGCCCCGATCCTCGCTGGCCGGTCGGGTGCACGCAGCTAACTAGATCGCTTCGTACGGACCGGCGCGGGATGGGTATGTTATCAGCTAACTTGGTAGCTTCATTTGGACCTGGATGGGTACGTTATATGGGGTAATGACTTCCTGCGCATCATGGAGGATTCCACAATGGATGTGAATGTAGAACGTACCCCATAAAAAACCCTTAAAATGGGTCAATTGCTCTTCTTAAAAATCCCTAATAATGGGTACCCTTTCTGCCAAAAATGACCCAAATGTAAAAATAGGGCGATTTCAATAGGGAAACGTCCTACAGTCATTTCTTTTCATATTTCAATAGGTCAGACCAAAGCCCCTTCCCAGAAAAAGAAAAATACAGTCATCGATGGAAAAGTTCTGTGGTCCCAAACTGCCTGTTAACAAGGGAAATGTGAACAAACTATACAGCAGGCGGGTTGTCAGTAGAAACTGTTGGTCTATCGACAGCTTCAGAAGGCATCCATTCTTTTGTAGGTAGCAAAGCAAATATGGATGACAGTTTACAGGCGGAATTGATAATCCCGTCAAAACCAATCAACCACGAAATTTCCAGTACCCCAAAAGGGAATGCAAGCAATTCAAACGATCATTTCAACCGTCATGGTACGAAGAATTTCCTTGGTTACACTACATAGAGTTTTCAGATACGGTTTTTTGTCACACCTGCTTACTGGCAGGAAAAGAGCAGAAATTCAATGCAAAGTACAAGGAATCGGCTTTCCTCAGAGATGGCTTTTCAAACTGGAAGAAGGCAAGGGAAAAGCTTCGAGATCACCAATGTCGCAGTGCCATAAAATGGCAGTAGAAAATGTAATAGTTCTTCCCAAAACATGTTCTGACATTGGCGAAATGTTGGACATGACACTGGGAGAAGAGAAGAAAGAATCTAGGAGCAACATGTCCAAGATCATCGAGAACTTACAGTTCTTGGCTAGACAGGGACTGGCTTTGCAAGGACACAGCGATGAAGAATCGAACTTCATACAACTTTATCACCTCAGAGTAAATGATAATTCTAAAATGATAGAGTGGCTTAAGAAAGAAACCAACAGGTATGTTACACATGATGTTCAGAACGAAATATTAGAGGTAATGGCATTGCAGGTGTTGCGAGATGTGGCGTCTTGTATCAGAAACCGTCGTTATTTCTCCATCCTTGCCGATGAATGCACTGACGTTGCAAACAAGGAACAGCTTACAATATGTATTCGATGGATTGACGACAATCTGGAACCCCACGAGGACTTCATCGGATTTTATGAAATCCCCACCATAAAGGCAGATACCATCGTATTGACCATCAAGGACGCGATAATTCGGATGAACTTGACCCTGGCCAACTGTCGGTGCCAGTGCTACGAAGAGCTGTATCACGAAGAGGTGTTGCTGAACAAATCCTCAAAGATGCTCCTAAGGCACACTATACACATTGCCATGGGCATGCCTTAAATGTGGCAGTATGTGACGCAACAAAAGGGTCTAAGTTGTTAGCTGATACCCTAGATATCACATACGAAATCTGCAAGCTTATAAAATTTTCACCAAAGCGTCAAAGTCTGCTCGAAAAAATAAAAGCTAACATCAACCTAGAAACAGCGGGTCTGAAGGTGATTTGCCCAATTCGCTGGACAGTTCGCGGCCAAAGCTTCGACCGCATCATTGCCAACTACGAAGCGCTTCTCTTGGAGTGGGACGTTTGTCTGGAAGATCGTCTAGACTCTGAAATGAGGGCACGAATAATAGGTGTCAGATCCCAAATGGAGAAATTTGAGTACTTCTTCGCTCTTCATCTTGGTGTCGCCGTGTACTCTTTGACGGACAATTTGTTAAAAACATTGCCGAAGACCTGCATGTCTGCAGCACAAGGGCAACAAAATGCAAAACTGGTAGCAGGTGTTCTTGATAAAATGAGGAATGATAGTAATTTTGACAAGATATATGAAGAAGTGCACCGAAAGGCAATGAAGCTCAACATTTCCGAACCTCAAATGCCAAGACAGAAGAGAGAGCCTAAGCGTTTTGAGGTAGGAACCGGTGAGCCATCGTTCCCGTCGTCTCCCAAGGAATTCTACAGAAGGCAGTACTTTGAGGTTCTTGACCTTGCCATTAACGCAATCAACCGTCGTTTTGATCAGCCAGTCTTCCAGACGTATCGACATATGGAAGATCTCCTCTTTAAATCTCTTCGAGAAGAGGATACTCCTGATGAGCTGAAGTAGTTGGCGGACAAATACGGTGATGATCTGGACATCCTTTCTCTCAAGGCACAACTACCTCTCCTCAATGGACTGTTACGCGGTGACTCTGAAGATCGTCACTTTGAATGCTTCAACGACATTTATCTGGCCGTGAAGCAGCTGAAAGAACCTCAAAGATGCCTAATCTGGGAAGTGATAATTCTAGTCAAACTCCTGCTTGTTAACCCATCAACTAATGCTGTAGGAGAAAGGAGCTTCTCGACGGCCAGAAGACTCAAGACATGGCTACGATCAACAATGAACCAATCTCATTTTAATAGTTTGGCAGTTCTCCACATCCACAAGGAACGCACAGCATCATTAGACCTCGTTTCTATTGCCAATGACTTTGTACAAAAGAATGACAGAAGGAAGGTGAAGCTCGGTGTATTCACGGAACACGACTTTGCTGGAGGAAGTTGTTCCCATCATTAGATCACATACGGTAATTTTACTCTTCCTTGGTAAAAGTGATTTGTATTTCTATCCATCGAGGTACATCAGTTTATACTTTTGCGATATGATAATGAGGTCAGTAAAATTATGATATCAGTTTTCATATGAAATTTGATATATAAAGGTGAATAGGCCAGTAGAGCAACTGTGGCATTATTCATTTATATTTCCATTTTAAAAGATCATTAATATAGCTATGCATTGACGAAGTAACGTGTCATCCATGTATATAATTTTACTGAGATACTAAAGCTAGCTCTATTTCGATTTTTTTTTCAGTCCTACGTTTGTAAGCAACCTAAATGCATATTCATACTCAGACACAATCTGAAACGTCCCTAGTTCCTTGATAACAAACCTTGCATCATCGCATCGAAACACATTTTACTTCATTAAATTTAGGTTAGCATCTAGCATCTGAATATCTCAATGAGATTTGTTAAGTCTCTATTTAGAAAATTTCCTTGTAAGGACCTGCTAATGATAGTTGATGTTGCAGAATTCAAAGTAGCAAAGTTAAACACAGTAATTTAAGTCATACCGGAAGGCACAGAAAGAGAAAACCGATTATTTTTTTATAGTCCCCACTAGAAGAAGAACTGCTAACAGGGCCTCAGAATGGGTTATCAATATGATTAAAATCGAGGAGCTTCAGGGGACTCCGCTCCCTGAACCCCCGCCAGGGGCTTTGCCCCTGGACTCCGCCTGTCAGCCCTCCCACTCACAAAAACGTTCCGCGGCCTCTGTTTACAGTGGAAAACAGTAGATCGTAGTTAGCTAAGTTAGTACAAGCGCTGTATGTGACCGCAAATAGAAAGTTAAGTTCTTGCTTTCTACTCTAAGTAAGCTATCAAATCTATTAAACAAAAGCGAAAAAATTACCTCACACTTACAGTCTGTGGTCCCTACACATAGTTATCAGATTTTCATTTATTACACGTGGACTGATATTAGTACAGCTACAATTAGAGATACCTTGAAAATGTTTAGACAAATTACATAGAACTGTACTTATTGTAGCTGTATTAATATCAATCCACGTGTAATACATGGAAATCTGACAACTATATGTAGGGACCACAAACTGTAAGTATGAGGTAATCTTCTTTCACTTTTGTCTGATAAATTTGATAACTTATTTAGAGTAGAAAACAAGAACTTAACTTTCTAATTAACTGTAGAGAATAAAAAAGCTTTTCGAATGATCAAGCACACAGAGTTTTTCTTACAGCAAAACCACATCGGGCTATTTACTGTGTCCACCGAGGACAATCGAACTCCTGATCTGAGCGTTGTAAATCCAAAGACTTACCGCTGTCCCATGGGAGACTATTTCATTAAAACAATAACTCCATGAACATAGTTATTTAATGTTAAGTGTTAACTGATTTTATCTGTTGTCAGTACAAAACTGGTTGCTTATCAGTTCGATTATAAGACTATAATCGTAACGTTTTTTTGAATGATTAAATGGTACAATAGATTATACTACATGTTTTTAAGTTGTGAGTTTCTGTTTCTATTTTTCTTTGTAAATATGCACTATACTTAAACTAAACACATACTTATTCGACTTGGATTTAAACCTATTCATAAAGAATGTGAAAAAACAGCGTATTTACAAGTCATTTGAAAATATTGAACAATAAGAGAATGAATTTAAAAGAAAACAACAGTTTTAATAAATTAAATTTTAATTAAAGTTTCTTTTAACCAAAGAAATTATTTAGTCGCATTTATTCCAGTTTAAACATTAAATCATCGTGTAATATCATTGCTTCGCCAACTTAAACATTTTATAGTCATCCTGTACATATTTTACAACGCGTAAAGAAAAGAATATTTTTGATCGCTATAGATGAGACCAACTAACGGGTTCTAACATTAAAGAAAACTCTAAACCGCGATTTTCGCACACCAGTGACTTCAAATCAGTAATGAGCAAATTGAGAAAAATGAGGCAGAAATATTTGCGAGCAAATGTGATGTTAAACATAATTATTAGGCTTCACTAACCTCTGTACTCCCCATCAAAACTTTATACTATTAAAGAAACATCCGTTTATGGTAAGAACGAAAATATCTAATTTGTATACGTAAAAATAAATGTAGAGCTAAGTTGTTTATGTTTGTGTGTTTTCTTTTATCAAAGCCACGTCGGGCTCTCTGCTGAGCTCCCTGGAGGGATTCGAACCTCTGATTTTAGCGTTGCAAATCCGTAGACTTACCACTGTACTAGCGGGGAGAGAGCTAAGCTAGAAAAAAAAAAAAAGAATCGAACGGCAGTGGTATTAACAGTTTGAAACTACTGTATAGAAACTTTAAACCAATTGAAAATGTAGAGTATCAGTAAGATGTCTTTACATTTACAAATTTTTAACCAAATCTTTAGATTTCTAAGGCTGATTTGTCAGAGAGTATCTTATTTACTTTTAACTTCGTTAACTACCAAGTTCTGTAAGGGAAAAATCAGGAATTCCATAGTTCTAACCAATGAATACAAATAAATATCACAAACATACAGTAAGATTGATAAAATATTGGTTATCGAATTTTTTGTGGTAGTTAAACTATATTTGAAATGTTTAACAAACGATAATTAATGACAGAATAAATTTTCTTTTTTATTTGTATGAACATCCGGCTTGGTTGTTTACTAAAACATAAAACGTTGATGTAAACTTTTTATTGTGAAATAATTAAGTTAAAAGTGATACTATTGTCATCATAATCTTACGTATACATGGGTAATATAAATAATTTTGTAGTCAATACACATGTTGAAACGGGCAAATTTGCACATTTTCACTTACATAAGGTCTGAATAAAACAACACATAAATCAAAATTTACATGTATTTATACTAAAGTTATGCAAAAAAATTTACTGTAATGTACATCCCTTTCACGTATTAGCCCCCAAATATATTCTCCCATTATGTTTTTGTTATACGCTCCCAGGTCACGTGTGTTTATGTGTTTTCTTATAGCAAAGCCACATCGGGCTATCTGCTGAGCCCACCGAGTGGAATTAAACCCCTAATTTTAGCGCTGTAAATCCGAAGACATACCGCTGTGCTAGCGGGTAGCCCAATGCCACTAAAGCAAAGTTTAAAGAGAAGAATAGGCCTTTTCCTTTTACCTTAGGCATAAGCAATTAGGAAATAACATTTTGTGCCCAGGAACAAGGAAAGGTAAACATTTTGTTACATTGTGTAATCTTACATATACACAGGCAATTATTTTTTTAAACAATACGCATGGTGAGTGAAATATCAAACGAAAAGGTTATGTCTGAAAGAAATTTAAAATCAAGATGGGCGATTTCGATTTAGATGTTATTTTGTTAAATTAGTATCGTTTAATAAATGAAAATATGGTTGAAAAACAGCTTTGAGTTTACCTCTGACATAATTTTTGTAATCACCTATACGGATTGTTGTCCCTTTCGAAAGGTTCAAAGTCCAATCACTAAGTCTTCAGTCAATGATGTCTGATTTTAATATTCGATGACATAATAAAGTAATGAAACAGTACTTGTAATATATATGTTCTCATAAATAAACTTATAACAAATGAAAGTTTAATATTAAGAGCACAATATTGATATTAATGGATACATAATTATCCTGAAAAATACTTCATACTGTAAAGAAGAACAGGTTTATACGTTCACAAACTCTTATCCATGAATCAGAGTTTAATGTCCCTTGAGGTTTGTCATCACTCGCAATTATCGCAACACATTTTTTTACATATATTTTCACCATAAGCAGAAGCAATCTTGCTAATGTTTCCCGCCTTTCTTGTCTTCTTTACTTCTCGGTTGTTTTCACTTATCGTCGACAGATTGGTAAGTTCTGTCTGTTTTTCCTTTATTTATTTAAACGGAGTCTACCTAGTGATATAATTTTAACAGTACTCTCATGCTTAAGCAATAAATAATTGCCTCTATTCCTTAGTCAAGTGTATTCAGTCATAACATTTCATTATTTCACACCATCAAATATTGTATCTCACATGAAGGCGGATGTATCAACATAGTACCTCATATAAAGTCGGAGGTCTTAAATTAATACTTAGCCTGAAATCAGATGTATCAACATAATATCTCGTATGAAAGAAGATACATGAATATAGTATCTCAATTGAAGGAAGATATTTCTAACAGCAGTTTGGACACACAAACCAAACTTTACTGAAACATTTAGGTAAGTAATATAAATAACACTGCCGTTCAACAAAATGAGAAACAAAAAAGTGTTTTTTCTTTTAGTTTATTATATATTAAATCTAAAACAATGTATTTTGTATCATTTTATTTACTTATGAGAAATACTTGAAAAATCATCACACAAAAATTTAGTAAATAATGGCAACTATGAGGAAAAACATGTTTAATCATTATATAGAATTTCGGTAAGTAGTGCTAGCTATAACTGAAAACCTTAACATTTTGAAATGTGAGAGCGCTACAATTGAACACCTAACCCTACTATTCAATTAAAAGATAGTCGGGTATTGAAGTCAGATACCCTCCCACAATTGTATGATAAAATGATTAATTCTTGTGTTCCACATACTTTAAATATCAAGAACGGGAACATGACATGTATCTTTCCACAGAGCAATAAAACATCGAAATAAGAGCTAGCTCTACCGTCCACCAAGGATACCTCACGGCTGCAGGTGTTGAAGCCCAGAGGAATGGTGCTTAAAAACCAGTTGAATCTTAAGAGAGAGTCGTATTTAAAACCGATTTACGTACTGTATCGATTACGTGAAAAAAACTGAAAATATAAGTTATTAATAACAGAAAAATGTGTAATTCTTTAAGCCTAACGATATCTTGATTTAATATCTTAAAATTTTTAATTAAGTAAGTACGATATTTCTTGCTTTTATAATACATTTTCATATTAGACATTAACAATAAAGTATAAAATCTGACTTATTCCACTTAAGGAAATTAAGTTATTTTATTTAGTCCCAAAGTTACTTACTTTAAAGATCATTATTCACCTTTTAAACTATAAAACAAGAATCAAACTAGTTAATTCAACCTATACAAATCTTTATAAACTATACAGAAGTAAACCAGCTAGTATCTTTAACTTCTATTTACTAGCTTTAACAACACACTTTATTAATTAAATTAATCACCTAGACACAGTTAGTTTAATAAGGTATATCTCAATTATATAACATAAGTATTTTGTTATGTAATAACTATAGCTATATAGTATGTAAGAGGGTTTCAGCTAGGTTTTCCTAAGGATACACCTTACTAGACTACATAACAAGAATATAACTGGTTTTATTATTCGAAGGTAGTTTTCACAATTAAAACTGCTTTCGTCACCGCTATTGCAGAAGATCAAAACAGTATTTCAATTTAGTATTTACTTTTAATATTGCAGACTAAGGGAAAATGTGAGTTGTTATAAATATCTATTGCCACGGATATATTACTTAGTAATTTATAAATTTACATGTTTAATAATTTAAAATATTGTTTTAAAATTAAAATTCAAAAAAACACATGACTTAAAGAACTAATGTGCAGTTGACAACATGACACTGCACTTGTGGTTTTGAATATTTTAAAATTTAACTTAAGTTGAAGATTAAATAAATAAGTGGTACAAATTGGGTAGCTCGAGTAGACCCCTCTGTGACACAGCGGTATGTAGAGTAGACCCCTCACAGTGGTATGTAGAGTAGACCCCTCTGTGACACAGTGGTATGTAGAGTAGACCCCTACACAGATGTAGAGTAGACCCCTCTGTGACACAGTGGTATGTAGAGTAGACCCCTCTGTGACACAGCGGTATGTAGAGTAGACCCCTCTGTGACACAGGTATGTAGAGTAGACCCCTATGTAGAGTAGACCCCTCTGTGACACAGCGGTATGTAGAGTAGACCCCTCTGTGACACAGTGGTATGTAGAGTAGACCCCTCTGTGACACAGCGGTATGTAGAGTAGACCCCTCTGTGAGTAGACCCCTCTGTATGTAGAGTAGACCCCTCTGTGACACAGCGGTATGTAGAGTAGACCCCTCTGTGACACAGCGGTATGTAGAGTAGACCCCTCTGTGACACAGCGGTATGTAGAGTAGACCCCTCTGTGACACAGCGGTATGTAGAGTAGACCCCTCTGTGACACAGCGGTATGTAGAGTAGACCCCTCTGTGACACAGCGGTATGTAGAGTAGACCCCTCTGTGACACAGCGGTATGTAGAGTAGACCCCTCTGTGACACAGCGGTATGTAGAGTAGACCCCTCTGTGACACAGCGGTATGTAGAGTAGACCCCTCTGTGACACAGCGGTATGTAGAGTAGACCCCTCTGTGACACAGCGGTATGTAGAGTAGACCCCTCTGTGACACAGCGGTATGTAGAGTAGACCCCTCTGTGACACAGCGGTATGTAGAGTAGACCCCTCTGTGACACAGCGGTATGTAGAGTAGACCCCTCTGTGACACAGCGGTATGTAGAGTAGACCCCTCTGTGACACAGCGGTATGTAGAGTAGACCCCTCTGTGACACAGCGGTATGTAGAGTAGACCCCTCTGTGACACAGCGGTATGTAGAGTAGACCCCTCTGTGACACAGCGGTATGTAGAGTAGACCCCTCTGTGACACAGCGGTATGTAGAGTAGACCCCTCTGTGACACAGCGGTATGTAGAGTAGACCCCTCTGTGACACAGCGGTATGTAGAGTAGACCCCTCTGTGACACAGCGGTATGTATAGTAGACCCCTCTGTGACACAACGGTATGTATTCGGGATTTACAACTTTAGTGAGCGGGGTTCTATATCCATGGTGGGCTGAGAACAAATACCGAATTTTGTAGCTTTGCGATTAATTACAAACATAATATATAGATCAGAAAACTTCTCCAGACAATATAAAAACAACAACAACACAAACTCTACAAAATTCTTTACAGTCAATAAATTTTTCATCTAAATTGGTTTCATTATTTCTAAAATATCTCAGGTTTGACACAATAAAACAGTAAATATAAAATAAATTAGTAGGTATGATTAATAAACTTCATATTCTTGCTCTAAGATGAATTGCGTATTTCTACTTGTATCAGTTAACACTTTAATCATAGTTATGTGTTTTCATGAACATCTGTTGACTGTTCTTAATTAAATTAATTAATTAAAGTTAACAGTCACCATCGTCTTACTGACAAATGAATGTACATGATTTGTAATACTGTCTTTTACAAAATACAAATTATATCTTCTTCCAAGTTCTCGGTTAATTTAAAGACAATCCAAACAGTTTTGTCATGATATCTGTATTATGTTTTCCTTATTTATAGATATTATTGGGAGATCAACTTCACATGAAACTTGTACATCTGTATTTCTTACACTTATTCTAAGCCTACACAAAAATTAACCAAGGGTATTTAAGTTGAGAGTGTTTTGGTCTCTGGATCAAGGAATCCCACTGTACTTACACGCAACAATCCTTGACAGATTCAAAATTATCTTACATAGAGCATAATATATACAGAGCTATTCAATGTTTAATTCTGCACGCGTGTGAATAACTTATTTAGAAAATAAAACTACTTTGATTCTCTACGTTCTCAGATCCTAAATA
The DNA here is from genome assembly GCF_004210375.1 of Tachypleus tridentatus. Taxonomy (NCBI): domain Eukaryota; kingdom Metazoa; phylum Arthropoda; class Merostomata; order Xiphosura; family Limulidae; genus Tachypleus; species Tachypleus tridentatus. The sequence goes on from NC_134830.1 coordinate 130,461,413, forward strand.
TACTGCAGTATTCAGCATGCGAGAAGAAGATGGGGCATGACAGACATCAGAATTTTTAACGTTTCGTCTATAGTTGTCATAGCAACTGTGTAACACAAAACAAACCGAATCTTCATCTGTTTCTCGCGATATCGATTGTAGAAAAATGAAAATAATCCACTTAACAAAGAAAACACACACTAATAACTACAACGTTAAAAAACCATAGCAAGGCAAAATCGAAGGTCACCACAACCTAAACGGGGGAAAATTCCACACAAACAAAGCTCAGCCTTAGTATGTAACTACTGGCATGTGCCTTCTTTGAGACAGTTAAAATATGAAAAACAAAGTGTGCAGATAAAAAATACAGTTGCCTTTTATGCTAAAATCCGAATCAAACTATATACTACGTTATTCCCCCCACCAGCAGTACTGATACTGAATGGTATTCTCGAAACGGTAACTTTTAAAATGTGAACTTCAGATATCGTATTGAATCAGAATATGTTTTCCATACAGTTACAACAGTCTGCAGTAATATGCAAATAGGTTGAGCTTAATTCATACTCGTAAAATAACTTATGATATGTATAAAATTAATACATTTTGTCTCACTTCCTATAGTTTGTTTAGAACATTCGAGCAAAGCTACAAAGCACCATTTTCACTAGCCGATCCTAATTTTTAACACATATATTAGAATTGAATAACACTCGCCGATTAATCTTGGGCTATTCTGATTGAATATTTCGATGTGACCATCAACATTTTAACGGCTCTAAAGTCCGAAGCACGATTTTTGCGGCAACTGAAAACGAGCCAAAAACTTTCATGTTAACAGGTGGTAAGCTAACCAATAAGACAGTAGTGGTGAACTTCTTAATATTGTTGATTTGTTTCTTACCCAGACTGTGGTCTGGGGTCCGAAATTATATTGCCGTTTAACATACTTTTAGAATGCTAGACAAATTGAAGTTTTCAGTTATAGACTGTTAACTGATGATATGGTTTCAAATAAAGAACTGAATTAACATTTTAAGACAATTCTTAAAAAACATTACAGAACTGGTTTGTTCGATCACGTTTTCGTTTTCCCAATTTGAAATTCCCACCTGTGAAATCTTTAGGTTCTCCACGACTCAACCGCAATCGGAAACTTGATTTCATTTGAAGTATGCTATTTCCCCGAAAAGAAACCGAAGCATGTATTTTAACTACTCGCACCACGGTACAGTAGAGTTGTCTGGCAGGTAATCATTAGACATTAAAATGACGTCACATAAGAGAAGCTTTCACGTTGCAATTTGTACTGTCGTGACGTCATTAAAACGTACGAGAAGTACTATACACTCTCTACACTTCAACCCAGAGTGACATATGGATTTCAAGAAATAAAGATATTTCATACCCTTAATTTAGGTTACATTTACTTATGAAGAACACTTTCGGGGACCTTACAGAAGTACATGTAGTAATTTTGAATATTATTTTAATTACGGAAAACAAAATATTCTTCTTTAAAGGTCTTCATCGTCCTTTGGTTCCTCATCACCATCTTCTGCATAAATTAGATATTTCATAAAAAACGTAGACTGAAATGTAGCAGTTAATTAAGACATCACGGAATACCCCCGAGGGGTTTCATAAAGAACCCGCTTTTTAAAAAATATAAGTTTATTATAAAGTTTTGTCATTTCCTAGTAAAGTCGTCGGAAATATTTCACTGTCTTGAGACATTTGCAATAATTTTATAAATCTTTTACGAAACAAATTAAATTGTCTGTGTGTTGTTAATAACGTGTACAGTAAGATATGCGACGCTACACAATTAACGGTCTTTAGAAACAACTACACTTGATTTTGAAAATCATTGTTATTTAAATTATCATTATTTTTACCATCAGACACATAAGTCGGATGAGAAGTAAGAAACAGTAAATTCATCAATAAAGAAGTGAGTATATCCAGTATTTTTACCCTCAATACAGACAATACATGTACTTTGATAAACTGTACAGTTGTTAGTACTTCTTGGTGAAAGGATAAAAGTGTATTCGAGTCCTTGTCAGTGAGATGATAGAGACAAAATTCGAAAGTACACTACATAAAGAAGAGATATAATTATAGAAACTTATACTTTGGTGATTAAAATTATAAAAATAAAGAGTACAGGTCAATTAAAGTTAGTAAAGATAAAACTGATTTACATTTAATTAGAGGATATGTAAGAGAAAATTTAATCACACTATTAAAGAAAATGAAAGAAAACCCTGTAAAAAAACTGAAAACACAATGGAACGTGAAAGCTTCACGATATTTTTAAAGTAGTTATTCGTTTTACAATAGAAAAGGTGCGGCATGGCCAGGTGGGTTAAGGCGTTCGACTCGTAATCTAAGGTTCGAATCCCGGTCACACCAAACATGTTCAACCTTTCAGCCGTGGAAGCATTAATGTGATGGTCAATCTCACTATTCGTTGGTAAAAGAGTAGCCCAAGAATTGGCGGTGAGCAGTGATGACTAGCTGCTTTCCTTTTTGTCTTACACTGCTAAATTAGGGACGTTTAGCGCAGATAGCAATCGAGTAGTTTGAGCGAAATTAAAAAAAAAAATCCAGTAGAAAACAAAGCGCATTACAAAACCCACGCTACTGTTTTCTTCCAGAAATCTCTAGGTGTCTGCCAGATCGTATCTGTTTTAGAAAGATGTATAAATACTTTATCTGTGGATATAAAGTTTACCACAATTATAAGAGCCATATAAATATATACATGACTTTAGCATACGAATCTGAACACCTTCGGAAACAGTAATATTATTTAAGACACCCACAGGTCTTACATCTCTTGCTTCACATAGCTTTGTAGGATATCAGCTCTTTCGAAAATGGTAAAGGTAAACCCATAAGATGCCAATAGATATCTGCCCTGTTCAGCTGTATGAATGTGTTATATTGCAAACAGACACCATCAATGACAACTCTTTGACAAAATTGTCCATTTTATTAGTCCATTACTCTGTATTTTACCTCCTAGGTGACTTAGATTATCGTGGTTATAACGAGGCAGGAAAACACTTTTTTCTATTAAGATGGATACAACTGTTTTTAGTATGGAAGATCTAAAATATTTGTTGCTAACAGGTGTTTTTAAACTCGTAAATGTTGTTAATTTTAGACGTCACACAAACAGTCCACCTGCAGGAAGCGATTATCATTATGGAAAAGTTTACCAATCCTTTTTTACGTATCTTAATCACAAATATGAGGTTAAGAAACTGCTGTAAAAACAGATAAAACACGTTAAACAAACAAATATCTGTGTAATGGATGATAAAATCAGTTTTGTTTTTAAAAAGCACCAAATAATTGTTACTATAGTTTTTTAAGAATCACAGATGAAATGATTAACAAAAGAAGGCTTGAAGGAATGTCAAGTGGTAATGGAATTCTAACTGTACACCCACATTTCACTTATAGCTGAAAATCGACTTTGTATTAAATAGAAGAGAAAAAACAACATAAAATTATATGTTCATGAAATTGTGTCAGTGGAGTCATTCTTGAAATACATCTGTGATCTTATTTATATTGGTCGTAATGGTAGCAAAATTAGAAACTTCGACTGTATTTTGAAACTATTTTAACATGACCAATCATGAAATATTGAGAACGACGAAATTTTAAAAGTAAAATTACTTTAATTTGATTGGTATTTGTTTTTTTTCTAGTCCAGCCTTTTTCGAAACTTGTAGAAGGTTTTTTAGAGTAGTACACAACAATATTTCTTTTACGAAAACGCGCTAGAACATTCTTGAAACTTCGAACGACGCGCTTGATTCATATAAAAACCGAGAGACAGTAATACATGAAGAATATTGTTAGTCACCTACAGTCAGAGTGTTATGTAACATCTGTGATTAGCTCTAACTAATCAGAAAACTACACACTTTGACTAGCAACATTTATAGAATTTTAACATTACAAACTGTTCAAATTCAGTTAATCAACTTTTACTTAATTATTACTTCGAAAATATTAAATATATTCGGCGGAAAAATTCAGCTTGTAAGGATGTGCAACCTATCAAACTAGCTAGCGAGGAGGGGCAGTGTTAACGTCTGTAAGTTTATAAAACTGTTGTATACAATCCATCATTTGTAATAACTCTTAGTGATAACAGTTTTCATAAATTGTAATTTTTTATTAAAATATATTTGCCTTAAAAAAGAATATTGTTCGTTTCAATCTTGTTGCAAAATATCGTAAATATAATACGTATTAAAGTAAGTAACGGAACAAAGAGGAGACTCGTCAAGGATAAAGAATAATACATAACAAGTTGAATTTTATACACGCCATGTTCTAGAGATCTGATAGAAAAACGTATATATTTAAAAACTGCTTGTATGTGTTAGGAAAAAAATTTTATGAAGTGAAGCGAACAACGTTTCGACCTTCTTCGGTCATCGTCATGTTCACAAAGAAAGAAAGAGGTGACTGATAGCTGACCACATGTTTGAAGAGGGTTGTGTAATTGATTGTAGGAATGTAGAGGACGTGCTTAAATATTTGATGTTTATTTTGGGCTTGAGTTGTTGTATAAGTGAGGCTTCTTTAATTTTGAGTTTGTTTATGTTAGTTTCTTTATTTAGTAATTGAGTGTTTTTATGGTTATGTTATTTTTATTTGATTTGCAGTGTTCGAAAACGTGTGAAGGTGACTTTTTTGTTATTTTTCAAATACACTGTTGGCCAAAATCTTTAGGCCAATAAACGTAAAGAAAAATATACATTTTACGTTGTTAGACCCAACCATTATTTGAGTAGAGCTTCGAAAGTTGAAAATATGAAAGGGAAAATAAAAATACAACTTTTTTACCATTTAATGGGAAAATGTGAACACTATGAAATTTCCTTAAATACTAGCTGGTCAAAGTTTAAGACCATACTGAAACGAAGCGTTAATCTGAAAACACGTAACGAAATTTAGTCATTTGTGTTCAAGCATTAGCGTTGTCAATATCTCCACTGACATCTCTTGTGTTACTTTGGGGAAAAAACATGGCAAAGGCTGAAAAGTTTACAAAGTTTGAAAGTGGCAGAATTGTCGAGCTGCAAAAGCAAGGTCTCTTTCAACGTGCCATCGCTGGTGAGATTGAGCGTAGTGAAACTGCTGTTGCAAATTTCTTAAAAGACTTTGAGGGATACGGAACGAGAATTTCAAGTGGTCGGCTAAAGAAATTTTCGCCAACGTTGAGTAGGAGGATTCGACGGGTTGTCCGGCAAGACAACAGCCGATCGTTGAACCAGATTAAGGCTCTTACGGACGCAAAATGCAGCTTAAAAACAATAAGACGGCATTTACGAGAGAAAGGCTTTAAAAACCGTAAATGTCTTCAAAGGCCACGCTTCCTTCCAGCTCGGTTAAACTTTGCTGAGAAGCACCAAACATGGGACGTAGAAAAGTGGACAAACGTTTTATTCTCTGATGAGAAAAAAAATAAATTGGATGGTCTAAATGGCTTCAAACATTACTGGCACGATAAGAATATCCCACAGGAGACATTTTCTACACGACACAGTGGAGGAGGTTCCATCATGATCTGGGGTGCTTTCTTCTTCCATAGAACAATGGAGCTTTAGGTTATACAGGAATGTCAAACAGCAGCTGGCTACATTGGCATGTTGGAGAGAGCATCCTTATTGACTGAAGGCCCTCGCTTGTGTGGAAATGACTGGATATTTCAGCAGGACAACGTTGAAATCCACAATGACCTCAGAACAAAGGACTTTTCATGGCGAATAACGTGGTACTTTAGGATGATCCAGCGTGTTCGCCCGAACTGAACCCAATTGAATATGTTATGGGGGTGGATGGCAAGGGAAGTCAGTAGAAATGGACGTCAATTCCAAACAGTGCATATTCTTCGTGAAGCCATCTTCATCACTTGAAATAACATTCCAGTCAGCCAAACGCTTATATCGATCATGCCAAAGCGAATGTTTGAAGTTATTCGCAATGACGGTCGTGCAACTCACTACTGAGACCTCTTTTAGGACTTCTTTTGGTATGGTCTTAAACATTTGACCAGCTAGTATTTAGGCTAATTTCATAGTGTTTACATTTTACTTATTAAATATTAAAAACAAAATTTCTCACTTTTCTTATTTTCATCTTTCGAAGCTCTTCTCAAATAAGTGGTTGAGTCTAACAACGCAAAATGCATATTTTTTCTTTATGTTGATTGGCCTTAAGATTTTTGGCAGCAGTGTATATATTTTTCTCTACAAGTGGATTTTCTTGTCGTTAGGAAGATAGAAAAACGATAGACTTTGGTTACACATTCTACAAAATAAAGGTGCTGAAGAATTTAAGGAAAATAGATACTTTATTGTTATTTACGTTTATGAGTATATTAATTACAGTAAGATTAGAGCTAAATGTGCAGTATCGATTGTTAGACACAGTTTTTAACATGGATTATCATGTTCATAAGACCTCAAAGACACTCCTTAATTATAGCACCGTCATAATTTAGTTTACGAAAACCGTGCTTACTGAAAAGAGAAGCTCTCTTATAAATAACACTTCATTTAATAACCTCGAATGTTTCTTTTTTGTAAAGCCAAGGTTACAATGAAGTGGTTGATGAAATATAAAATACAAAGGTGTCATCACGAAAAGTATAATAAATAATCTTATGTGCGTGTTTGAAGGATCATAAAAACGTAGTGAAGGTATTTTTGTTTGTTTCATAATTTTAGCGTGAAGCTAAGCAAGGAATTTATGAGCTCAGCAGTTGTTTATTCTGAACTAGAGAAAAGACAGCTAAAAAAGGTATTAATTGTCAACTGTATTGGAATTTTACTGTCCCTCTTGTAGCGGATCTATTTTCCTAAAGTGCGTTAGAAATTTTTTGACAGCGAGACGCGAATAATGAACCCTCCAGGTACGTTAACACTAGGACGTGCTCTCTTAGTGAAGAAAGAAACGATAAATTAAATAATCGAATTCCGATTTTGTATTAGTCAACTAAAAAAATGCACTTTACGAAAGTGATGATAAAAAGTTTGAATGATGAATGATAAAAAGTATCCAAGGTAAAAAAATAAAAACGAAAAACTTCATATCTAGGTTCTTGTTGTTTGATTAGCTTTTTCACTCTGAAAAATGATTTTTTTCTACAGTATATTGTATAATTTATATAAATACCTAGATATATGTATATCATGTACTGAATAGTACAGATGATACTTTTGAATGATGACTCGAGTATTAAAATAAATTAGTACTTTAAATATCTGAAACTTATTAATATTATTCTTTGTTACTAGTCTTTGATATAACTAGACGTGCAAAATAAAACCTAAAAGCAAAATAATCATGTGAAATACAAAATAAAGAAGCTTTATGGAATTTAATTTTGTTAGCGGTATAACTCATAAATACAAAATACAATTCAATTTTGAAGCATAATAGGAAGATAATTTTGTTCAAGGTAAGTGGAATACGTCATTATTTGAATATGATTATGTTTTGACTGAAGGTAAGGGAGCAACCTAATTATTTAAGTATAAATGATAAACGTTTCTAAGAAAGTGGATTACATGATTTTTTGTTGTAAATACAATAATATATTTTGTATTATCAAATTGGACGATATTTTTCAAAAATTTCATAATTCATTAATTGGCCATGTGGTAATGATGTTCGTCCCATAATCTGAGGGTTGCATGGTCGAATCAACGTCACACATACTCGCCCTTTCGTCGGTAGAGGATGTTATAAAGTCATGGTAAATCCCACTATTTATTCTTAAAATATTACCCTACAATCTTCGGTGGGTCTTTAACTGCTATATTAAGGACGGCTAACGGAAATAGCCCTCGTAAAGCAGAGCGCGAAATTCAAACAAAAAATTATTTATCAACTGACATTTTCTGATCAGGCAGTTGATGAAAAAAATAGAGCTCCCTCTTTTACAGTTATTAGATTTGTCCAATATTCCTAACAATTCCCTTAAAATAGCGAAATCAATATTTAATCAAATATAAAAATTATTAGAAATAACCACTTTATAATGAAGCATCTGATTTTCTAAATCTATCCTTCTCTGTTTAATAGCACGATGGCAATCTTTGGTAGTTAAAATATTAGAATTATTCTGCACTATGTATCAGTACTGCTGTGAGTTGAAAATTGTTTTCCTGAAAAATGTAGTTCATGAGAGAGAAAAAATCTGAAGTTTTCCTGATTGGGGATATTCTGCATCGGATTTAAAAGGACGGTTTAGTTTTAACATTTCTTTCTTAAACTAACAAAATATTCGTTTTATCGTGTGATGAGTTGTATTAAGTTTTTGTCCTTCATTTTCTGTCAGGACGAATTAATTAAAAACAAACAACCATGTGTAACAACTGTGAATTGCTGGACGTATATTGTGACAGTTAATATACTTACAGCTATATTACAAACAATATAAACAAACACAATTATTACTGAAATAAACATTTAATGTATAATAGCTGTTACATTTGAATGGGCGAAAAATAAGTAAACAAACATTTCATTACTTTTGGTTTAATATTTTATTCAAGTTTTAACATTATATGTCGTAATAAGTAAATACCGCATGAAAAAAAATCATAAAAACATGAAAACAACGCTTCTGAATTGTTGAACTAAAGCCACAGTCTCTTAAATTTCAATAATAGTTATGAATGTTCCGATATGTTAAAACGTTAAGTTTTCAAAGTTTATATTCAATTTTCTTGTACATAAACGTAAATAGTTAAATTACTGTGTAAGTTTCTGATAAACAAATAATATCAATGATAGTGAATTTAAATATTTTGTGCAATTTTGTGAGTATCAATCCCATTCGTGTAACTGTATACTGTGGAGATAAAATCCATCTTGATTTCTCTTTACTCTAGAGAGAACATTACAATGGCGGTTTTATAAATTCGTTTATTAATCCTATTTCGCTGTTTTGAAGAAACATCGGGTTGGTTTCCGAGCTTTTCCAATGATAAACGTATCTTGGTTGTCAGAATTTTCAATAAGAATAACAACGTTTTCCTTGTGATGTCCTTGTTTACTGTTTGGTTTAACGATAATAAGTTCATCATAATTTTTCACATGTCCATCAGACAGAGGTCGCTGTATATATTCTTCAATAGCTTTTGTTTGTTTCGATCCTGGTGTTCCTCTCTGAAGATGTAGAATATAGTTATGTTTAGTAGCGCAACACTCAAAATTTGAGTAATAATTTTACTATAACATGCATAAAAACAAATAAATGTTTCTATGAAAACTATAAATTATGAAATTGGTTTCAGTTATCTCATAAATGTTTTATGGAAACTAGGAAAATTATCTCAACCATTGTTTCATGTAGTTAATAAAGAATGATATACAGCAGACAATAGCTTAAATACTGTTTTCCATTTATATTTTACACGTTCACAAAGGATAACTAGATTGTTTATATTATTACCTAGACACGATGAAAGTACAGTTATAATTAAATGTTAGGTGTTCTACTCAATTTATTATTATATAACTAGACAAGATAAAAGTGCGATTATAATTAAATGTCAAGTGTTCCACTCATTTTATTGTTATATAACTAGACAAGATGAAAGTACGGTTATAATTAAATGTCAAGTGTTCTACTCAATTTATTGTTATATAATTTAAGCATGAAAAGTTATGTTATCTGAACTACAAATGACTGGTTATTTACTTTATGTTACAGTAAGAAATAGTTTTCAAACTGTCTTTTTTTTTTTTGCAACTTTGGAGTAAATCACGCACCTAATGGTGCTTTAAAATATTCAATAATTCATTATCAGTAGTAGTAGTATGTGTGTGAATGAAAAATTACAAAAGGACATTCTGATCTATATGTTTTCCAGATGTTATTAATGCTATGAACATTAGTAAAGGTAATCAGACTTATCAGACCTCAATGGTATCGAACACGTGTAGGTTTATTTTGGAAAACAAATCGCATGTATTCAAACGATTCTGAACATTAAAGATTATCTGAACGCATCTTTTTCAGTAGTTGTGGATAACCCAAGGTATTAACAACATTGATTTTAAACATGCAACATCTGTTTAATATTGTACACGTAGTTTGACGTAGCGTTCATTATATTAAAATGGAATGTTTTTAACTGTAAAAATGTAAATTCACTTGTATCAAATATTAATTATAACGTAAGATGAATAAGAACTTAATTGAATTTCGAACCAAAGTATTCCTTTCTTCCAGGTCGTTTTCATATATCGTCTCCAGGGTTGTTCGTTTGGCCACTTTTTGCTTTCTTAATATATTAGTTTTGTCTTCTTAACATTCTTTGTTGGGACCTTCTTCCCACTTTCAGTGATCAGTGGCATAGCCTCCAATATATCCAATTCATAAGTGGATATCTTTTCATCACCAAGCTGTTTGTGTTCGACACGGTTTTTTAAAACATTCCGTTCTTTCCGAGTTTTTCTTTCCAGTTGTAGAAACAACAAAGAACGCTGCACGATCATTACAAAAAGTAAATAAGTAAGAATCACGTGTTTCAAGACCATTAAAATACATATTATTATTAAATAAGCTATGGATAATGGGTTACAGATATAACTATAAATGTGTTTCATGCTTAACCAACAAATAATTGTATGGAATCTTTAGACAAGTGTATTCAGTTGTAATGTTTCGACCCATGGAACGTAGTACTTCACATGAACCAAAATAATACGTCATATAAAGGTGGAGATCTCAAATTAAAACACCTTGCTTGAAATTAGATCTATCAACATAGTGTCTCGTGAGAAGACAGATACATGAATATAGTACCTCACGTGAAAACAGATGTTTCTAACAGCAGTGTGAGTACAGAAACCAATATCTTCAAATAATTACTTCCTGTGTTCCACATACTTTAATTATAAAGAAATTGAAGATAACATGTAACTTACCACAAAGCAATAAGACATATCAAAATGAGTGCTGTCCACCAAGCGTATCTTGTAACTGTAGATTTTAAAACTGAGGGGAGCGTAGCTTTCGGAACCACTTCAGTTGGATCTTAAGACAGAGAGTCGTATTTAAAATTAGTTTACTTACTTTACCGATTTCATAAAACAGAGAAAAAAGTTTCAAATGTAAGTTAACAATAATAGTAATGTGTATAATTCTTTAAACCCAACAATAATCTTAATTTAACATATTTAAAATTTTAATTCAATAAATACGATAATCTTCACGATGAGAAATCCACTGGAAATAAAAATATATCTCAGAATGGCTGGTATGGGTATTAACACTTTTATTGACAAGCAGAGAATAACGTTTTAAAACGTTATTACACGTATCAGTCGTTGAGAGATACAAATACGATATTTCTTGCATTTATAATGTATTTTTATATTAAACAGCGCCCGGAATGGCAAGGAAGGTTAATGCATTCGACTCGTAATGTGAGGGTCGTAATGCCATCCCTAATTTAGCAGTGTAAGACCAGAGAGAAGGCAACTAGTTGTGACCACCAAAGGCCAACATTTGGGACACTTTTTTACAAAGAAATAGAAGGATTGATAGTCACTTTATAACGCTATCACTGAAAGAGCGATCATGTTTGGTGTGACGGGGTTCGATCCCGTGACCTATAGATTAGGAGTCGAGCGTCCTACCAGTAAAGAAAGATTTATATAAAATTATTATAACTCTCATTATAAGATAATGTTAAACAACTTACTGATTAACTCCTCATTATGTACTAGAATCACCAAGTAGACATTTTAAAATATATTTGAAATTTCAATGGTATCTTAATATGAAAATAGTGGCGCCAAGTAACATTGAGTCGTATAACTTAATACAATTATGTAAACATATAATTTCTGAGTAAACGTTTTCTTCATAGTGTTAGCAGTCTTTCTCTTAAAACCAAACTTTGGAAAATCTCTGTTTAAAGGCCCGGCATGACCAGGTAGGTTAAGGCGTTTGACTCGTAATCCGAGGATCGCGGATTCGAATCTCTGTCACTCCAAACATGCTCGCCCTTTCAGCCTTATAGGTGTTATAATGTGACGGTCAGTCCTACTATTCGTTGGTAAAAGAGTAGCCCAAGAGTTGGCGGTAGGTGTCTTACCTCTAATCTTACACTACTAAATTATGTATGGCTAGCGCAGATAGCCCTCGTGTAGCAATATATATATATATGTAATTGTTAACTATTTTACCAAAACAATACCACTCTGTCATATATATGTTTTTATGTAAATATAAGATTTTGACAAAGAAATATTAACACACCATGTCGTTACAACAATTGTTGCCACCTCCTGGAAAAGCTTTTCCGAAAAAAGCAAAGCTGTTTAATACACTAAAAACCATGGAAGTTATGAAGTGTCTTATTATAACAATGTGTTTTAACAAAAATAAACATTTTTAACTTTTAGAGAAACAATAAAAGAAAACCATTACTTCTACAAAGATCTTTATTATCAGCTCCTTCGTCATCAGTAATTTTATCTCCAGGACAAGGCATACAGGCGTCAGCAGCATAAGATGTCATATAAGTCCCTCCTGGGCACGGTAGGCAGTAAGTTTGTAATCCATTGTCATAGTGACCAGGAGGACATGGATCTAAAACCGTTAAAAGTACATAGTTAAGCATTTATTTACTCAGTGTTAATTTTTTATAGTCCTTTCAATGAGTTTATTATCAAAAAACAAATTTATTGTATCAAAACTACATGATATTAAAAGTTTTTCATCTTTTTGTGTTTTATGGAAACTATTAACGTTATTGTGTGTAATATATACTTACAACACCTGTCAGCATCTCTTCGGTATCCTCGAGTGCAAGTGAGGTTTTCTGCTGGAACATAAACTGGAGAAAACAACAGAAAGTTAAATCTTTTTAGCTCATTTACTGTCACCGATAGGAATAGAAAGTTTTACACAGCGCGAGATTCGTGAGAAAAATAAACTCGTTCTTCAAAACGGTTTCTTAACAGCAAACTTTTATTTCTTTATATAATTAATAACTGAATCAACTCATTAAACTAATCACAGAAACTTGGAATTTTATGAAAGCACACATAATTTGTATCTTAACAATTATGTTATCCCTTGAGGTACGTTTCATTTACTTTGGAATTTTCCTTTCAAAATTTGTACTTGGCAAAGTTTAATGTAAAACTGGTATCACTATTTATTCTAATGTCAGTTATGAAAATACAGGTTATTTTGGGAATATTACGCTGGTAAAATGTGTCAGTATATGATTTGAAGGTGTCTTGCAAACAAGAGTTGAAAGTCGGTGGTAATGACTAGCTGCCTTCTCTCTATTCTTACACTGCTAAATTAGGGACGGCTAGCCATCGTGTAGCTTTGCGCGAAATTCAAAAACAAACAAACAGGTGTACCAGGATCCGTTACCAGATAGACTCTTACCTACTACAATAATGTACTTTAATAAGAATTTGTGCCTGGCATGGCCAAGCGCGTAAGGCGTGCGACTCGTAATCCGAGGGTCGCGGGTTCGCGCCTGCGTCGCGCTAAACATGCTCGCCCTCCCAGCCGTGGGGTTGTATAATGTTACGGTCAATCCCACTATTCGTTAGATAACCCTCTAGTCTTACACTGCAAAATTAGGGACCTAGCACACAATACTGGGGTTATCTGTCACTTTTACAACGCCCCAACGACTGAATGGGCGAACATGTTTGTGTGATGGGGATTCGAAGTCTTTCTTTGGATTATAACGAATTATGGTTATTCTTACCAATTCAGTCTTGTCTTAATAATACCAGCAAAAATAACAGGATTTACCATAAACAAGTCATCAATGAATCGCTTTAACATAAATGTATCTTTCACTTGTTATTGAATATTCTATTAAGTGATATTTACGTTACCAAATAGCTCAGGAAAAAATGTTAGAAACGAAATGTTAAGTTTATTATTATTTAATTCTTCTGGTGTTTGTGGTAGTTAAATGTACACAATATTCTCCAGTCTGAGCCAAAGCAAATTTAACTTTTAAGAAAGTTTTGAAGGATTTGTACGAAAAGAAAATAGAGAAAAACACAAATTATTATTTATAATGTACGAGTGGGGGTTTGAGAACTGCATTTGATATATAAAAGTTTAAGCGTGTCAATAATAAATGAGTTGAAACATCATTTACGAACAGATGCAGTAAAGAACCAGCTTACTTGTTTATAGGGATTTTACTTCATGTAAATATAATGTAAAATGAATGAAAGGGGATGTTGTGACCAGAGTCGTATTTATATTCAATAACGCAAGGTTGATGATTGTGCTCGTTTATGTGGGTGCTTTTCTCCCTGTTTTTCTGACTTAGGCTTATGTACTGTTATTTGTTTTTGACTTTTGCGCAAAGCTATTTGAGGGCTGTATGCGCTAGCCGTCCCTAATTTTGCAGTGTAAGACAAGAGGTAAGGCAGCTAGTCATCACCACCCTGATACCTTACAATTCTAGGTTTAGAAAGTTTAAAGAAAACTTTGTATTCGTGAGATTGATTTGACAAAGTGCATCACCTTTACTTTTAACATTGTTAGCTGCTAAAACAGAATAATCACATTTTGCATAACTCTAACCAACGCATTCAAATGAGCTTAAACAAAAATATCGCAAACATGTGGTTACATTAATAATCAATATTGTCAGTTAAACTATAATTCAAATGCTTTCCGAACAGTAAATATGGAGGGAATTCATTTTCAATCAATACGCATGGTGGTGAAATATCAAATTCAAAGGTAACGGCTGAAGTACATTCAAAATCGAGAAGGGTGACTTCGATTTAAATGTTATTTCTGTTAAATTAATATGATTTAATAAATGAAAATAAGACCTAAAATCATAAAAAAAACTTTTAGTTTACCTATGACATTATGCTTGTAATCGCTTTCACCATTTTCACATGTGTAAACTCCCGCGTCTTCAAATTGCACATCAGTCAACAATAATTCGCCGCCATCTTTCCTTTGTATTCTCTCCCTTCTTGTCACTATTTCATTCAGAGGTGTGTACCAATTTATTAATTTTCCTTCTTTATTATGAATATCTTTCGAACAGATTATTGTAACAGTAGAACCATGTATAATTTTGTGGTCTACTGAAGAACATGAAGCAAACAGTAAACTAATGTAAATGTACATTAATTCACTTAAAATAGCCATAGATATTTATTCTTGTTTTCACTGTACGCCTTATATTTAACTTTCTTTTCCGTTTCTAAGTGAAATATCGCTGTTACTATGCGCATAAAATATTCTTGTTTGAGTGACGTCATGAACCGATATAACATTGTTAAGTGAAAAGCTTGATTAACAATAGCCGCAAAGGTATTGTTTGTTGATTTTATTAATTTAATGCAAAGCTATACGAGAGGTATCTATAATAGCCGTCCCTAATTTAGCAGTGTAAGAGTAGAGGGGAGGCAGCTAGTCATCACCACCCGCCGCCAACTGTTGAGCTATACTTTTACTAAAGAATAGTGGGATTGAACGTCTCATTATAACACCCCCCAAGGGCGAGCATGTTTGGAGGAACGGGGATTTGATCCCGTGACCCTACGATTACGAGTCGAACGTCTTAACTGTCTGGCCATGCCGGACCTGAAAAAAGTATTGTTGTCTCAATCAGTCTAAAACAGCTTACTTTGTTGCTTTGATAAAAATCACATGAACTACATATAGTATCAGGCTGGACATACAAATGGCGTTTTGGGAAATATTTTGCCTCTCATTATTATTGGTATATAACAGTTGATGTACTTCGTTAACCTGAAAAAAGTTCTTATTGCTGTTAATCACACCAGTGTTTTAATTTTACTAATACTACTTATTGTTAATACGTTTTAGACGTACTCTTTAGACAATGTAATAGCTGGATTTCATTACCAAAAGAGCTGTTCTCAACTGTATTCTCGCCGAGGTCAAAGCGCAGATAGCCCACTGTATAGAATTGTACTTAATTCAAAAATCTATACCGGTCCTGGCATGGCCTAGCGCGTTAAGGCGTGCGCTTCGTAATCTGAGGGTCGCGGGTTCGCGCCCGAGTCGCGCCAAACATGCTCGCCCTCCCAGCTGTGGGGACGTTATAATGTACGATCAATCCCACTATTCGTTGGTAAAAGAGTAGCCCAAGAGTTGGCGGTGGGTGGTGATGACTAGCTACCTTCCCTCTAGTCTTACACTGCTAAATTAGGGACGGCTAGCACAGATAGCCCTCGAGTATCTTTGTGCGAAATTCCAAAACAAAAATCTACACTACAAAATAAAAAAAATTGTGAAAAATTAATTAATAATCAGAGTTATTCAAGTTTTTGAATACTTATTACAAAAAATCCAAATCTGTTTTTAAAAAAACGTGTAATTATTTTCGTTTCTTAATTCTGTTTGTCCGGTCATACGTTATATTGTTACATTTCTAGCATTTACTCTGTAGTTATTACATGTGTGTGGACCTCAACATCAATACAGAATATAAAAAAAATTATCCAAGACTTTAGCATCTCATTCTTTGAGGGCTAGGCTACTCATACCATCAGCATAATGAAACAATTATATAAAAAAGTACTGTTACATTGGATAAGTATATTGTGATATGTTTGTTTTGTTTTCAGTTTTTAGTAAAGTTATACAAGGGCTACTTGCGATAGCCGTCCCTTCTTCAACAATATAAGAGTGGAGGGAGGGTAGTTAGTCATCACCTCTCAGTGCCAACTTGCTAACGAATAGTGGTATTGCATGCCACATTCATATCTCCAACATCTCTGAAAGGGCCAGCATGTTTGGTGTGACGGAGATTCGAACCCAAACCAACTGCGTGTTCCGACTTTACGCTTGTCTATCTCTTTATTTGCTGTTAAGGTACTCTTGTACCCAGCATCTTAACATGTCCATTTCTCAGTTAAACTACCAATAAACCGAGAAGAATAACATCCAAAACTTAAACATAAATCATTTAACAAACTAGTAATATAAGTAATGTAAGCTTTCGTTAATGTATTTTTTGTTACTGTGACATTTCAGTTTTTGAAACGTTCTTTTATATTTCTATAAATGTTTAATTTAATAAATATGATCATAGATACTTCTCTTCGTCTTTGAAATGTGTTCTTGGTTCGTAGAGTGACGTCCTCATAACTTATGTATTGTTTTACTTTAATTTATCGATTTGATGAAAGAAGCATCATTTCGAATGAGAGTTTGGTTATTGGATATCCAGCTCCTCTAATCGCTACAAACTTCATAGAGCAACAATTTGGCCAAGCTACTACTACTGCCATCAGACTGTTATATAAAAAAGTTAAGGTTTTTTCTTTGGAGTTTTCAACGTAATGTACTTTGTGATCACGAGAAACCTACTTGAAGTAACAATGTATTTCAATAGGCCAGTGTGGATATCAAAAGGTTAGTTGTAATTTATAATGCTAAATTTGAATATTCATTTGATAAAATAACCGATTTTAATTTAAACTTATCAAAACTTCTGTGAATCAGTATTAAGTTTAAAAATAAAAAAAGTCAAATAGCATTAATATCACTGTGCAACAAATTTCAGGTTCAAAAATGTACAAGTTAAGTAAGACTTGTTTCTGGGTCAAAAAATTGTCCTGATGTTGAATCTGACCTTTATTCCTCCAGATTAGGCACCGTTTTCCTGTACCATGAACCATATGTTTTTTAATATACTGTAAAATATCGCGTATTGAACACAACATTGCAAATACTGAAAGTTACAAAAAACAAAACAAAAAGTTACTTGGTATAACAACACATTTATTGGTTATGAATTAAAAACACACACCTGTCAGTTTAAACAACTTTTGTTCTTCTTAGCCTCTTGTGTGGAGTGTGATCTTCTTTTTTTTATACCCCAGCAGTAGTCTGCCAACATGCCAGGGTTCCATTTTCCTTTAAATCGTCGCTCTATCACTGAAATATCCTGATGGAATCTCTCGCCATGTTCATTACTCACATCACCAAGATTTTCCGCAAAAAAATCCAAATGAGAGTGGAGCACATGAACTTTTAGAGACATGTTACATCCAATATCATGATAATGACTCAGCAGATCATTCACAACTTGCACATAGTCTTCTGAACGATGGTTCCCCAGGAAGTTATCACAAACTTTCTTGAATGACTCGAAGGCAAGATTCTCTTTTCTCTTGAGATGTGTGATGAAGGTTTTATCAAGTACAATTTGGGGACCAATGAAGATACCTTCTTTAATTTTAGCTTGACTCAGGGAAGGGAACTTCTCTGCAAGATATGCAAATGTGGAGGATTTTTTGACCAAGGCTTTCACAAATTGCTTAAACAAACCAAGTTTAATATGCAAAGGTGGTAAAAGAATTCTATAACTTTTCACAAGTGGTTTGTGCATCATGTTGTGTTTTCCTTGCTCAATTTCATCTCGGATCGGCCAATCCTTGCGTACATAATGTTCAGTTCTTGCTCTGGAGTTCCATAAGCACAGGATGGGTGTGTTTGGGTGTGTTTTTCATATAGCAAAGCCACAAAGGGCTATCTGCTCAGCCCACCGAGGGGAATCGAACCCCTGATTTTAGCGTTGTAAATCCGGAGACATACCGCTGTACTAGCGGGGGGCTAAGCACAGGAAGCAGCAAAATTTAGCATATCCAAGCTGAAGGTCAGTAAGCACGGCCACAACCTTAAAATCTGCACAAATATGCCAGTTATGGTCATCATACTGTATGCTTGTTAGAATTGCTTTCAGATTTTCATATGATTCTTTCATGGTTGTGCTATAAGCTATGGGAACAGAAGGCAGAGTGTTACCATTGTGTAGCAGAACAGCTTTGATGCTGTCCTTGGATGCATCTATGCAAAGTCGCCAGTTGGTGTTATCATATGGTATTTCCAGTTGCTCAAAAAGTTCAGTGATGTCATTACAAAAGCATAAGTCATCCTTCATGGTGAATAATGCAAGCAGATCCTCTGTACGTTTCCTGTACAGTGTTATCTTTACTCCTTTCCCAAGAATATTACGTTCTTGAAGCCTTGATGCCAGAAACTCACTTTTGTCTTTGGTTAAATAGAGATCCCTGCACAAGTCATTTAGAGCCTCTTGAGAAAATGGTATTGATTTATTCTCGCTTTCTGGATGATTGGGCTCCACATATTCACCACTGGAATGTTCATCTTCACTGCTGGAACTCTGCATTTCTTAATCTGGAGGTTTTGGCACAGGTAAATTTTCTGAGTGCTCTACTGGACGCATTGCTGATTGCAAATTTGGGTAAACAATGCGTTTCTTTTTCTTTGCTGTAGTACAGCCTGTAAAGTCTTGCTGACAGAAATATCAATCATTAGAGTGATCTTTCTGCTCACGCCAAATCATTGGCACACCAAACTTCATGTGAACATTTTT
This sequence comes from Tachypleus tridentatus, assembly GCF_004210375.1. Taxonomy (NCBI): domain Eukaryota; kingdom Metazoa; phylum Arthropoda; class Merostomata; order Xiphosura; family Limulidae; genus Tachypleus; species Tachypleus tridentatus. Next base: position 130,480,840 of record NC_134830.1, read on the forward strand.
TCCTGCATACCAGGCACTCAATGTCTTCACACATGTAAAGCAACACACATGAGGAGCCCATGACTTGTCCTGGTCTCCTAAGTCACAAACGAAGTACGCCTTGTACATTTTCTTGATATGGCGTGTAATACTGCACTTTTCTTTAGCAAAAGTTAATTCCCCACATATGTAACAGAATCTGTTTGGATCATTTTTGCACTGTCTTGCACTCATTGTTGAAAACAAATAAGATCTGAAAGAAAAAAAATAAATAACATTGAACACAAGCTTTGAAGTATAAAGTATTAAGTGATAAACTCAATTAAATATAAGCACACAATAATAAACCAGAAAATATGATTTTAAACTGTACTGTGCTATTTATCATATCACATTGTAGGTGTTACTAAGATTGGTCTCTAGCCCTGGGTTGAAAACCATTTTACAATGCGGTAGAGAATTTTATTTAATAACAATGACAAAAAGGGTATACAGTGACAATTCTGCAAAAACCATGCCTAATTAAACAAAAAGAAGGCCAGAAATGGATTTCCCATGTCATTTTGCATATAAAAATGGCCACAGATTTCAGATTACTTTTTTGAGTGTTGCACAGTGTATTTAGAAGTGCAAATGTTATTTGGGGTAAAAGATCTGTTTGTAATGACCGCTAGGTAGAGCTAGCAGCAGTGCATGTGTAACTTGTACACGCTTGGAGTACGGTTTGGTTGTATTTTTATAAATTAACTTTTGATGAAAGTTAAGCTGTCTTGCCAACGTTGAGATAGAATAAATTTGTGTCTAAGAGAAATAATCTCAGATTCAAAGAACAATGGAAAACATCGAAGAATTGTTATAAATTTGTACCGGCACATCTGTCTTAAGTAATGTGGTACTAGTATTAAAGGTCGTGTATTAGTTATTTACCTTTTTCTAAATTTGAATCAGGAACAGCAAGATAGTTGAACAATATTCTCTATCCATTTTCCTTGTTGTTAAGAAAATTAAATTTGATAACAATGAGTTAGCTCAGATGTTATCATTTTTATGATATGCATAGTTTATAGTGTACATTCGGTTAGATTTGATTGGTATGTAGCTTACCTAGTTGCAGCCAACAATATGTAATATTCCAGTTAAAATATATATGGATGAGTGCAAAGTGAATTGTTTTAATTTGACTGTATACACAATGTGTAGTTATTCTAAATTTACTGTATATATGACAACCATGTATATACCTTTTCATAACTTGTAATGACTACGTACACTACTGCAAACAGTATTTTGCATGTGATTACGTCGTTCAGACTACATAACTTTAAAATTCCAAGACAGACATGTATGTAGTTTAAACTCAACTGTATTATGGTTATCTATTTATTTTCATTTACTTCTGCACAAATAAATTGTGTGTAAAACCATAGCAGATATTTACAACTATGTTATAACAATAACTTGACACACATAAATGTACAGTTATAGTAATATTGTCTTACATGGCATATTTTAAACTTGAAGTGACCTAAACAAATCATCTTATTTAAAGCATAATGAACATTAAAATTTTAGCACGTGCATAAGCTCTTAACCTTAGGTTTAAGTTAGTTTTACTTCTGTTTAGCAGTGTTTTGACCAGAATTGTATATTTCTACTGAATAGGTTTGCCATATATTTTATGTAGAATGAGCAGGCTTGATAAATTGTGACCTTCAAGTCATTTGTTAAAAGTGGTATGGGGTATTATCCATATTAATGTTCAGAACTCTGTTGTTTCTTGTGAGTGTGTTTAGTGTTGGTTATTGTGGAGGAGTGAATTTGAATTTAAGTAAGAAAAACAAAATGGGTTATTGCAATATTTTAGATGTAAGAAATAGTGTGTTATAAGGAACTTTACAAAATCATACTGTTTACTAAGATTGTGGGAGTTTTAATATTTTCTTACAAAACAGTAAGAAAGTTACTATATTTTTGTTTGAAATGTTTCCAGGGTCTTTTGCTTATAATACTGTACTGGTATTTCTCACTTACTTGATATTTTCTTTGAATGTTAGCTGTTATTAAGTTTTCATGTGCCATTCTTTGTATTATTTTTTGTATTGTTTTAATAATTTCACATTGCACTTTTTGCTGTTTTTTTACCTCATGAATTGTTTGTTCTGTCTTACTGTATGGGTATTGTAGTTTGTAATTTAGTCTACATATTGCTTGCTGTGGGTGAAGAAGTGCCTACTTCAAGTTTTTCCATTTAAGAACTTTGTAAAGATTTATACTTCATACTATTCTGTTTTTTCTCAAAGGTAATTTTTTATAGGAACATTAAATGAATAGCAGTAAAACTTGTTAAACAGTTAACTTTCTTATAATTTTATATTTAACTGGAAAAGAAAACTATGAAAATTTTAGGTGACTTGAATCTTGATTGTTCAGGAATTAGTTAAAATGTTAAAAATAAATTGGGACAAATTTGAGATTTTGTGTTCAGAACAAGATTAAATGTGAACAAAACTGTATTTTTCTTCTTTACAGAACTACAAGATTTTAAGCCTTTTTCACTGTGTGAATGGCCTTCAAGTTCAACTTTCCAGCTCCTTGTCATCATGTCAGTGATGCTGAACAAGATTAATATGAAGAAACCTGTGAAGGAAGAATTTGTCCATCAGAAGGAAAAGTACCAATAAACAGTGGTTCAATAGATGACTATCCTTCTTCATGAGGGTAAATGTGAAGATAATTCAGAAGGGGTCATGTTAATGGAGGGTTCATAACTCCTCCATCCCCTTTATTGCTGTTATTGAACACTTTGATTAAGTTAACATTAATTATATTCATAGATGGTGTCTTGTTCTTAAACTAAAAAGTAAGACACGTTTATACAATTTTCTTCAATATGCATGCACACAGTGTGGGAGAAAGCACACAAACATTTAATATATACATCTTGGAGACTATGCTGGGCTCCCTTTGGAGGAATTAAATGAACAAAAATGACTGCCTTTGTTACAATAATGCATAAACTGAGATGAAGTTTCTATTTCAACAGCCACCATAAGGCTGGTATAAAAAGCTGTTTGAGTTATAAAAATTTCTTACTTTGACCTGTCTGTAAGACACTTCTGTAGCCATTGGCTTATTAAATAATCATGTAAAACACTGTAGAAAGATGTTATGAGCTGGGTGTTGAAAGCAGGTAACAGAATGCACCCCTACTGACATTACAATTGATACTACCTCTTTCTACAGGGTCGTAATGACCATTATACAGTGTAGTAAATGAATGTTATAAATGAATTGTATGAAAATCAGGATTTTTCTCATTTATCATATTTTCCACCCCCAGATTTTAAGTTCATGCACAAATAAAGGACAGGTACCTCAGCTTGATAAATATGAAACATAAAATTCTGAGTTATGTTTGTGATTCTAGCTCAGAACTTCTTATTAGGGCATGTGCTAGTTGACTTCTAGGTGTTGCTGTACCTAACATGAGTCATCACAGATGGTACCTGCTGCTTCATGGGATAGTTCACCTGGTATCAACTTCAGTGTGAATTTGTATTATTAATGACACAAAAATAATGTTGTTCTGAATTATTGCCATCTAAGTTGATTGGCCAGCTTCAAGGAGAACATAAATCATGTAATTAGTTTCTGTTTTGAAAGAATTGAGATCTATGAAGTGCTGCATTTTTATCTAGGTATGTGTTGAGTTTGCAGTGCATATTTTAATTTTCATTCCACTTGTCAGTTTTATTTTGCTAAGTGGTAAACATGGGAAATAATTATATATTATCAAAAAGTCATAACTTGTGTTTAGTAAACTCCATGTTCTTTATAATGTAATATTTTCTCATGCTAATCTTCCATCTCAATAAATCATCAAGTCTGTCAGTATGCAGGGTGTGAATTACACGAATGCCTCTATTTTTGTAAACTACAATAATTAATCACATCAGTACTTCCAAAGTTGATTTTTCATACTATGGATCTCTGATAAATCTGTTTTAAGTGTATTTTATATTGCCTTGACAGAACTAATGGGGGCATCTAGTCAACTGTGAAAGTATTATCAAAGTAGCCATTATCCTAAACCAAAACATATATGGTTCAGGTAGAATAGGATAGCTCTTCATCCCTACCATACCTTGTATTGAGTGAATCATTATGGTCTGCATTTGAAAATAGGTCTTTGTGGTCATCCATTGCACTGTTTCAGGTGTTGTTGTTCCTTCAGACTCTCCATTGTGTCTTATGCCCTCACTTTTCTTCTAATGAAGATTGATAGCCCTTATTACATTCCAGTTTTCCCATAAGTACCACATCTTTCTTATATGGGTGAAATGTATACCTGGCTCAGTCTCCCACATCAGTTCTCCAAATTTGACTTTCTTGTCTTCAGGTGTGTCCTCTGGATTTTTTGGAGGATGCTTATTTCCTTCCCTCAAACTGTTTCTTCCACCTATTCAATGTAAGATTCTTGCTATCTGTTGATATGACATAATGCACTGTATTGGAAGTTGTAATTCACCTAAACTGTAAATGTATTTCTGGAAGGTTCTTACCAAATTTCACACTTCCCATCTTACCTCTTCATTAAAACCTGATGCTTCCAAATTCTAAGAGAACTCAAAGTGATATCTGGTAGAATTGAACAGAGGAAGTCATAAGCATAATGAGAGTACCTTGCACTATTACTAATGGAGGGTTGTCACATGATAATTGTAATGAATAATTTGCAATCAAGAGGAGGCAGAAACTCGTGACATGCTTGAAAACAAGGTTTACAAAAAGATGGCAGTATTGAATAAGAATATCTATTGATTTAAAAGGATTGTTTGTTTGTTTGTTTTAATTTCGTGAAAGCTATATGAGGTCAATCTCCACTAGTCATCCCTAATTTAAGTGTAAGACTGGAGGGAAGACAGCTAGTCATCACCACTCACTGCCAACTCATGGGCTATTTCTCTACCAATGAATATTAGGATTGACTGTAACATTAGAAGGCCTCTACAGCTAAAAGGGTGAGCATGTTAGGTGTGATGGGGATTGGAACTAGCAACCTTCAAATTACAAGTTGAGGGTCTTAACTGCCTGGTTATTCTAGACCTGTGTAAAAGGAGATAAGTACTTATTGGAAGTTAATTTTTAGTACAGAAAATTATAAATATCACAACAATTTTATAGAATATGTGATGTAGATTAAAAATAAATATGCAGGTTAATCAGTCTGTAGAATGGTATTCTTGAAGTATTGAAAATATGATTCAAATTATAAAATTTAGTAATTTTGAATATTAAAAACATCTAATACTTTTATGGCCTGCCGAGGAAAGAAAATAAATGTAGTGTTACAAGTTAGTAATTTGATTCACCCAAAAACAGCTTACATCAACAAAGGTTTATATTCAGTAGTAATTATTTCAGTCCCAGCAAAGTAGTTGCATAACTCAGTAAGTGTTAAAAATGTGTAACTAAATAATTGTACATTTTGATTTAAAGGGAGATTTGGAAAATTATGAAGAGTAAAATAACAGTGTAGAAATATTATTATTTCCAAGGAACTTTCAAAGTGTGATCACAGTAATGGTTACAAGGTTTAGAGATCAAAATAATCCATAGTGTTATTACTATTGTAAGGATTAAAACCATACATTTACTAAAATAGATTAATTTCTGCATATAATCTTAGCAGAACTGTTGTATTACATATTCAAATCTAACATCATATCATGAGGACATTGTGAATGTAACAGCAACACCCATTGCAGGAGCCCATTTTTTGCATGTTTTTTTTTTATTTGTACATATTTTGAAGTTAACAAAGAAAACAAAGAAAGGCTTTTCATTTGTTTCTTCTTATATTTTTTTTCTTAGCAAAAAAAAACAAAACAAACTAACAGCAATATGTACAAAAACAATTTTACAATACATGTAGACTCTATTAACTTTATTTACAGTTTGAAAAAGTCCTGAATGCACAACTGTTTTTTTCTGGTCTGCTGAGCCAACACGGTCAGTTACTTCTGTCCACTCTGAACAATATTCAAAAGTTCTGCGTTGTTCTGGGCCACTGCGCACTTTCGAAGATACTCCAGGCATCTAGCCATCTCCTTGTTGTCTGGAACAAAGTCGTCTCCAGTTTCCTGGTCTTGTTGCTCCTCCTCTGGCTCCTGGTGCTCACCAGCAGCTGTTTCATCGAGCTCCTTCTGCCAGTTGTCTCCAAACTGGACGGTGCTGACTACGTCACTGTCGCAGTCGGTGAAATCCTCCCAGGATGTACCACCCAGGACACGCTCAAAGTCTGGATCTGCTGTGGGTAGCTCCAGTTATGGTGTGTCCTCTGTGGCTGGAGCAAAAGCTACAAAACCACACTTCCGAAAACAGTTAATCACTGTCTCAGCGGTAACACAATCCCATGCTTGTTTACACCAGTACACCATGTTCAGAATGTTCACGGATCGCTCGATGTCTGTTGCAAGGTCTGTTCCATTCATTTGGAACAGCACATGCCTCACAAGCCGCTTCCTGTAATGCGCCTTGAAAGCACGGATGATTCCTGCGTCGCATGGCTGTAGCTTTGATGTCGTGTTCGGAGGCAGGAAATGCAGCTTGACATTTGACAGGGTGATGGCGGGGCAGTTGTCGACAAACATAAGGATTTTCCTCTTCTGCAGCTTCATTTTATTGTTGATAGTTGTGAGCCAATCCCTGAAGATAGTGCTGGTCATCCACGCCTTCTTATTGTGTTTATATATTACGGGAAGCGATGATGTTGACAGGCTGCCAAAACAGCGGGGCTTGGCAGATTTCCCGATCACTAATGGGGTCAGCTTCTCGCCGGAGGCACTGCACACGAGTAAAATGGTGAGCCGCTCCTTGGAATTTTGGCCCCCACTGCAAGTGTCCCCCTTCTTGACAAGTGAACGGGTGGGTAGGGCTCTATAGAACAGCCCTGTCTCATCTGCGTTGAAGATATCCTTCAACTCGTAGCCCTCGGTAATAGCTGCCAGGCGCTTGTTCCAGTCATCGACTGCTGCAGGATTCACGTCTGCTGCTTCTCCATTCAACACTTTCATGGACATATTGTTGCGTTTTTGGAAAGCCTCTAGCCAGCCTGTAATATAGAAAACAAAACACGCGTTAAAATTTGCGAAAGTAACTTAAACTTATTCAAGTCAAGTAAAACAAAAGTGAATGCATATTAAAACATTTTGGGTTATCAAGCTGGAAATTTATAGGCCTAAATAATTACCATTGGAGGCAGTGAAGTCATCCAGATTCATTTCTGTGGCTTTCATCAGTGCATATTCCTTCAAGGCTACGCCAGTAACAGGGTGGTTTTTGGCACGTGCGGCACAAAACCAGTCCCACACTCTTTCGTTCAGCTCCGTGTGGACTGTTTTCCGTGCTTTCTGATATATTTGGTCAGTGTTAGCACCATTTTGCCACAGTGACATTATTTTTTCTTTGTCATTTACTATGCTCTGTATTTGTGTCTTTCCAACGTTCATGGATTCTGCAATTTTTCTGCAGCTTTTGCCGCCTTCAAACAACTTTACAACTTTCACACGATCTTCTAGTGAAAGCACTTTGCGTTTTCGACAATCAGCCATGACTTCAGAATGAAGATAAAGACGTTTTGAATATGTGTAGAGCAAAAGAATCAAATTGAAACTGATTTTTAATAAATATATGCCTCCTATTTATACCTTAACCGAACTGATCATTTTTGGTATGATTTGGTCTACTAATCTACTAATTGGATGCGACATGTTTGTTCAGCAATTATCAATGAAAAGCTGGCGTGTGGTGTGGTTTTGTTTGTTTAGCAATATTTTACATCAGTACATTGGACAAAACTGTCAATTATCAGACGTTAGGTATTATGAAATGACCGTTAAGACCAGCATTTAAGCGACCAAACGACCGGTTTTTGATCACACACGGGCGGTCTCTGGTCGCGTCCAGCGGGTGGTCGGTCACTACGGGGAAAATAACATTGAAAGCCGTCCGTTGGCAGAAATATGGTCGGAAACACCGGATGGTCGGCGACAGCGGGGTCGTCCAAACCAGGATCTACTGTATTATGATCTTACGTATTACAAGTTCAACTTGCAGTCTGTGGGATGAATCCTTGTCCAACCAAACATGCTTGTTTTTTTTCAGCCAAGTAGTCATTATAATCAACCCTACTTTTCTTCAATAAAAAGTAACCAAAAGTTGACAGTGGATGCTGATGATTAGCTGCATTTTCTTTAGTCTTTCATAGTTAATTTTGGGATAGTTAACACAGATAGCTTTTGTGTGGTTTAATGAAAAAATTCAAATAAACAAACAGACTTAGATATGTTCATTTTAAGTCAGTTTTCTAATCTGAGGCTAAACAAAATCCTTTTAAGTGTTGCTTCTGAAATTGCTGGGAATTCCTCATACAGATACTTGAAACAGTCACCATCTTTGTTGAAGATCATTACAAGCTGATCTATCCAGCCCAGTTTATATGAAATGAAAGTAATAGGACATTCTTTGTGTCAACCAGACTTTCACATTCAGTGTTTTCAATTCTGGTATCCGACTGACTTTGCGTGGCCATTACTTCTTATCTAGCACTGATTTTGTGTCATTTGTCCCATTTCACACACAAAATGTGAAAACTTTGTCTGACTGGGTGTTTAATACAACAACATTCAAAGGACTTTCAAGTTTCCACAAAATAGCCAGCCATGTTCTTTGTATTAGACCTTATTAACAAGAATTTTGACAGTTTTGTATGTTTCCTTCAAGTGAATCGATTGACCAATAGGAACAGATACATATATGTTACTGTTTTGAAGGACAACACATTTTGGACCTGTATTGAAGGTATGAGTGAATTATATCCACTCTTCATTCACAGGCTGCAACTCGTAGAATTGGTATTAATTCAACAATATTGTTTCAATAAAGCAGTGAACATTCTTGCTAAATGTATGGAATAAATTCTTTCTCTTGATTTCCTGAAGCTTCGGTTTAGAGTTATTTGGCATTATGGCCATTTTCAGAAAGTAAAATAAGACAAGTTTTAAAAGACTTGTAGCAAAATTTTAATAATTTTTTACTCACCAGGTTGACTAATGAGTAGTTCAAACAGCAGCATTAGACACCTGAAATTGGCCTTTCCAGTTCTGGTTTCGAGCTATTTGATGTAACGGCCATTTTCTAATTTCAAATCAAACTACATGGACATTAATTTTTAAAAGAGAATTACGTTAAAAAAGATGTAATGTGTAAATTAAAAAGTTAAATGGCATTAAAAAGATTAATGGCCTTTAAAAAACTAAAAATATTTGTAATGTTACTGATAAACCATGGGACAAAACATGTTTAAATTGGTGCTGTCGTTGAGAGTCATAAAATGTGGCTTGTTGTGACCTGAATGTTACAGAGACAACACAGTGGTGGGTCAGTGCCAGATAAAAGAAAATAATGAGTTAAAAAACTGTGACCAATGCATAGTCTACTTAAGAAAACTTTTTCTTTTTGATCCTTATGGAAGCAAGATGGCCAAAGTTCAATGGAGGGTTTTATTTGGAAAAGCTTGTTTTTTACATTGCTCACTCCAAGCCAACTGGCACAGTGCCGAGTCTTGAATAGAGGACCATAGTCCATGTATGAAACAGACACAGCAGTGATAGTGCCAGAGCAGACAGATTTAGCTGCAGTGTCAGCGAGCCCATTCCTGTGAATACCAACATGGCCTGGTATCTAGAAAAACTGGATAGAAGTAGATGTTAAAAGAGAAATGGACTGGTCAGTTTTGAATATTGGTGAGAACTGGTGTGAAGCAATTCCAGGGCCAGTATAGAACAAAGCTAGTCAGTACAAATGGTGCAATTTGAGTACTGCTTTGCTTCTATGTGATCCAGGGCAAGAGAAATGGCATACAGTTCAGCAGTGAACACAGAAAATGTTGAGGGGATTCTGTGTGCAACCATCGAACCACAACAAACTATGGCAGAACCCACATAGTCACCTGATTTTGAACCATCCTTCTATTCCTATTTATATGGATGGTTTTGGAATGTATGGTCGTGCCTTGCAATTAAGATAACCTGCCTTCATGGTGGCAGGTGCAAATAATGATGTAAATGTTAAAGTGAGAACATTGGTCAGCATCATAATTCCACCTCTGCAAATAGTGATATGCCTCACTGCAGAAACTCCTTAGGTGGAGAAACCAAAGAGGATCTATGACCTGGGGATGCTCTTCAAATCCCTCTCAACAATAATTCCTCATGATGAATTCAAAGTAGGATGAGGCATAACCTCAATAGGTATATCCCCAATCGCCTTTGAGTGTAAGGAGTTCACTGCATTGAGATGTGGATGTTTCCACCAATATGTCACCAGAGCGAAGCTTTTTGACTGACTTTTGAGAGCCAGCAAATCCTTCTATTCCCTTCTGAATGAAAAAGGGAGACATTTGCCCTAAAGGTTTGTCTGAAAGAGAATGTAGAATAAGAAAATGAGGTACAGGTGTTACAAATGTTGAAGATTGCTGCCCAAAATCTTTAAGACGTGAGCATATACTTGTGGACTGTTCTTCACTATTTTATTTAAGTTTTTATTTGGATGGTCCATAATAAGAAAGAATATTTCGGTGCTCACTGACCCCACCCGCCATGGAGTCCTACGACGGGATGGACTACAATGTCAAACAAGGACACCGTAGCAACACCAAGGTTTCATGAGCACTATACCCAAAGATCAGTATCAGATACCATGTCCACAACACCTGTTGATAACATCCAACACTGGTACTTGGTTGACCCTAGCCCAAGTGGACTAGCCAATTGACCCTAGGGGACTACTTCAAGGTCGCCCATCTACAGGAATTCAAGGCCAAAATGGTGTGTTAGGGTTGGATCCCTCAACCACCAGGAACCTCTTCTCCCCTTTATAGGTCATCATGCACGGCAAACACGTGGGTGGATGTTTAGATCCCAGAAGAGGTAAACTGAAAGAATAACCTTCCCTGGGAGGTCCCCTCACCACGTACAGGAATCCACACCGAAGGATCGATGTTAGGAGATAAAGTTTGATAATTTAATGAATGGTAATTGTTTATTGATTCCTCCAACAGTAGTCTCAAATGTGTTCTCCTTCTTAATGATAAGATATATGTATTTGTTACTATTACTCATTTTGGTCACTTGAAGGAAACACACGAAAATCTCAAACTTCTTATTGATAAAGTCAAATATAAAAAAAAAAATGTGTTTGGCTACTTTGTGGAGACCTAAAAATTTTTTGAATGTTGTAAGACTAACAATACTGTTATACACAGTTTCTGCGTTGTTATTTTGTGTGTATGTGAAATGGGACAAGCAAAGTACTAAATCAGCACCAGATAAAGAAGTAATGGCCACCCGGAGTCAGCCTGATAGCGGGATAGAAAACATTGAACGTGAAAGTTTGGTTGACACAAAGAAAGTCCTATTAGGTCCACTTCAAATTAAAGTGGGCTTGATGAATCAGTTTGTGAAGATCTCAGACAAAGATGTTAACTCTTTCTTTATGGACAATTTCCAACCTTTTCAGAAGTGACATTTAAAGAAAGGACTTTGTTTGGCCTCGGATTAGAAAATTGACTTTTGGCATTGTTTCACAACATGTATATGTACATGTATAAATAGCTTGCATACTATAGATTGCATTTATTGTTAACAGGCGATTAAATGAGCAGTATAAAAGAATAATGAATTAAATATTTCATTACGATTATTTGTCCAGGTTTTCAAATTGTTGTCATAATTGATAATACCAACCGAATGTACTTGGTATATTCCATCATTCAGAAATAATCCAGAAACCAATGTCAGTCTAATCGAACGTTATGGAAAATCGTAAAAAAAAATTAAATTAAGTAATGGTACAGAGCTGAGTGTTCACACCAACAACGATTCAACTTCTACTGTCTTTCACTGTCTGAAGCGTGCGACCTCGTAATCTGAGGGTCGCGGGTTCGCATCCCCGTCGCGCCAAACATGCTCGCCCTTTCAGCCGTGGGGGCGTTATAATGTGACGGTCAATCCCACTATTCGTTGGTAAAAGAGTAGCCCAAGAGTTGGCGGTGGGTGGTGATGACTACCACCACTGAGGGATTGCCTTCCCTCTAGTCTTACACTGCTAAATTAGGGACGGCTAGCACAGATAGCCCTCGAGTAGCTTTGTGCGAAATTCAAAAACAAACAAACACTGTCTAAACCTCGTTTTGGAAACACAGTTACCATTAAATACGTTATAAAAGAAAGCAAATGCGTAGAAGCCGGCCTCTAATATTTCGACTAATTGTACTCCCTACCTCCATCCTTCCTAAACAAAAAAGATATAAAAAATGTATACCCTATCATAATATGTGTGTGATTTTTTTATGATTATCCATGACAGCTGACTGGATTAACATCACTGTTTGGATTTTGACTGATAAATGGGATATCCCATAGGCATTATCCATGATGACAATAAGTTGGTAACATGAACCAATAAAAACAATACGATACTGATATATATAAAGAAATTTGGGAATTAACCGAAATTACATCGTAAAACATACATACGGAAATAAAAGTTATACATAAACAAACAAAACCAATATGTCAGTGGTACGCAAACACCTTACTGTCACTAGCACCATGTTAAACATAATAATGGATATTTTAATTCTTTTTATTTATATGTGGGGACAATATTAAATCCTGCTTGACTCCAATGTAAAAGGTAACACTGACTTTGTAGGTACATTTGATACAGGGGCCGCGGAACCGGGGCTGCAGCCCTACCACACTTTTGGCTAACAACCAATTTTTTTCAATAGTGCAAAAAAAATGAAATGTCGCAGATAGATAATATTTTGATTCTTGGTTAAAATGAAATTTTCATTATTCTGTTGCTTGGTACATCCTGCTGGTATCAATATCGTTTGTTTTACCGTATTTAAATTCCTACATGACTACACGAGCGGTGACGTAGGTGCGTGACATAAAAAAAAAAAAAAAAATTTTGTTTGTTTGTTTGGAAATTTCGCACAAAGCTACTCGAGGGCTATCTGTGCTAGCCGTCCCTAATTTAGCAGTGTAAGACTAGAGGGAAGGCAGCTAGTCATCACCACCCACCGCCAACTCTTGGGCTACTCTTTACCAACGAATAGTGGGATTGACCGTCACATTATACACCCCCACGGCTGGGAGGGCGAGCATGTTTAGCGCGACGCGGGCGCGAACCCGCGACCCTCGGATTACGAGTCGCACGCCTTACGCGCTAGGCCATGCCGGACCAAATAAAAATAAACGAGCGAGGCCTACGGCGCGCGTACGGATCTGTACTACATCCCGTGCCCTGTATTTGATTGCATATTATGACCGTTATCTTACAGAGATGTAGACACACACTATATCAATCATGTATGTGTTGTATGGGGCTGTGCGCGCGTATTGTTGCGTGACTTCAAATAGAATGTGACGATATTTTTTTTTTTTTTTTTTATTCGTGGACCTTGCATGCGTGGTGGCGAGCTAACTATCACAACACACACGAATATATGCATTTTAAGAACCGAAACAAAACGTAACACAGAGTGCATACACATAACGTACATGTATGCATGATAAACTACACACGAAGTTGGCTCAGACTAATTCTAAAACCTACCAGGCGTCTTATTACGACTCCAAAATTTCCCACAGATGCCTTGATACAGAATTTAAGCTCAATATGGATCATGCTTTTACCAGTGAGGATCAGGAGAGTGAGGTACAAAATAAACTTAGATTAAGAATTGTCAGTTTGTTCTTGGGCAGTTATGTTATGTATTGTAGCCTTGTAAGTTGTAGGATATATATTTACAAATAAGCATTTAATTGGCCTATTGTGCACAACTCTGACACGCGGGATGGTTTTAATCAAGTTTGGACACTCGCAGGGGTGTGGGGTTTTCTAAATTGTTAACTTTTGTTAAATTTGAGCAAATCCAATGAGAATGATGTTCAAGGTAATCCCACTTAATAAAGATCAATAACCATGTGGGTATGGGTAATTATTTATAATTATTAATTAAAAATTATTAATAAAAGTTTAGAGTGGCAGCTCTGAATTTGATACTCAAAACATAAATGGAAACATGACCTGTACGTGAGACTGGTCTAAATTGTCAATATCCCGTTCCACCCCCCTCCCCCAATGTAATTACAATTTTACAGTTAAGATTTCCAGAAAATCCCGAGGCTTTGATAATTAACGAAACGAGAACATTGTGAATTCCAAGAATATGAACTGCATTCACAAATCTATGTACAGGCATACAGCTTTACGCACAGCTTAGTTTGATGAAGTGAAAACACAACACAAAGTCATTTGATTTGAAACATGTTACTGAAATTCCATGTGTTTCGTCTGGCCGTAATCAAGTTCCATGTTTAATAATCAGCCTATGTCCACAGTCCTGTAAAATTTTTGATAACCTGAAACCTAGACCTTAAATGTGGAAAACTTGAACATTTTGTGTCTGCTCAGTTAAACATGGTTAATTTTGCCACTGGTAATAGATTCATTGATTGTATTCACCCATCACATGATCGTGAGATATTTTGGATTTAGCAGTGTGCAGCTGCCGTATCCGCCACGTGGTCACATTCATGTGTGCGTTCTAACTGCGCGGGCGGGGGAGGTACTCGCCTAATGGGTGTATGCCGCTCTAATAGGTTACTTTTTTTTCCAAGAAAACCATAAACATGGGGTATGATTTGTGCATGAAATCCTTGAATATCCCCCCCAATCCATTTTGACCTAAATATGGGTAGGTTTATCGCTCAAAATGATATTCTTACAGTTCTCGCACCGATTCTCACCCTTATTGTCGCTCATGTTCGATGTGTACACGTTGCGCACACGCGTGATTTTTAAATTTCAAGTGCAACATTTAAAAATCACGAGTGTTCGCACGGCCCCGATCCCTCGCTGGCCGGTCGGGTGCACGCAGCTAACTAGATCGCTTCGTACGGACCGGCGCGGGATGGGTATGTTATCAGCTAACTTGGTAGCTTCATTTGGACCTGGATGGGTACGTTATATGGGGTAATGACTTCCTGCGCATCATGGAGGATTCCACAATGGATGTGAATGTAGAACGTACCCCATAAAAAAACCCTTAAAATGGGTCAATTGCTCTTCTTAAAAATCCCTAATAATGGGTACCCTTTCTGCCAAAAATGACCCAAATGTAAAAATAGGGCGATTTCAATAGGGAAACGTCCTACAGTCATTTCTTTTCATATTTCAATAGGTCAGACCAAAGCCCCTTCCCAAAGAAAAATACAGTCATCGATGGAAAAGTTCTGTGGTCCCAAACTGCCTGTTAACAAGGGAAATGTGAACAAACTATACAGCAGGCGGGTTGTCAGTAGAAACTGTTGGTCTATCGACAGCTTCAGAAGGCATCCATTCTTTTGTAGGTAGCAAAGCAAATATGGATGACAGTTTACAGGCGGAATTGATAATCCCGTCAAAACCAATCAACCACGAAATTTCCAGTACCCCAAAAGGGAATGCAAGCAATTCAAACGATCATTTCAACTGTCATGGTACGAAGAATTTCCTTGGTTACACTACATAGAGTTTTCAGATACGGTTCTTTGTCACACCTGCTTACTGGCAGGAAAAGAGCAGAAACTCAATGCAAAGTACAAGGAATCGGCTTTCCTCAGAGATGGCTTTTCAAACTGGAAGAAGGCAAGGGAAAAGCTTCGAGATCACCAATGTCGCAGTGCCATAAAATGGCAGTAGAAAATGTAATAGTTCTTCCCAAAACATGTTCTGACATTGGCGAAATGTTGGACATGACACTGGGAGAAGAGAAGAAAGAATCTAGGAGCAACATGTCCAAGATCATCGAGAACTTACAGTTCTTGGCTAGACAGGGACTGGCTTTGCAAGGACACAGCGATGAAGAATCGAACTT
Source organism: Tachypleus tridentatus (assembly GCF_004210375.1). Taxonomy (NCBI): domain Eukaryota; kingdom Metazoa; phylum Arthropoda; class Merostomata; order Xiphosura; family Limulidae; genus Tachypleus; species Tachypleus tridentatus. Next base: position 130,496,813 of record NC_134830.1, read on the forward strand.
CATACAACTTTATCACCTCAGAGTAAATGATAATTCTAAAATGATAGAGTGGCTTAAGAAAGAAACCAACAGGTATGTTACACATGATGTTCAGAACGAAATATTAGAGGTAATGGCATTGCAGGAGTTGCGAGATGTGGCGTCTTGTATCAGAAACCGTCGTTATTTCTCCATCCTTGCCGATGAATGCACTGACGTTGCAAACAAGGAACAGCTTACAATATGTATTCGATGGATTGACGACAATCTGGAACCCCACGAGGACTTCATCGGATTTTATGAAATCCCCACCATAAAGGCAGATACCATCGTATTGACCATCAAAAACGCGATAATTCGGATGAACTTGACCCTGGCTAACTGTCGGGGCCAGTGCTACGATGCCGGATGTCCTAAGGCTGGATCACGAAGAGGTGTTGCTGAACAAATCCTCAAAGATGCTCCTAAGGCACACTATACACATTGCCATGGGCATGCCTTAAATGTGGCAGTATGTGACGCAACAAAAGGGTCTAAGTTGTTAGCTGATACCCTAGATATCACATACGAAATCTGCAAGCTTATAAAATTTTCACCAAAGCGTCAAAGTCTGCTCGAAAAAATAAAAGCTAACATCAACCTAGAAACAGCAGGTCTGAAGGTGATTTGCCCAATTCGCTGGACAGTTCGCGGCCAAAGCTTCGACCGCATCATTGCCAACTACGAAGCGCTTCTCTTGGAGTGGGACGTTTGTCTGGAAGATCGTCTAGACTCTGAAATGAGGGCACGAATAATAGGTGTCAGATCCCAAATGGAGAAATTTGAGTACTTCTTCGCTCTTCATCTTGGTGTCGCCGTGTACTCTTTGACGGACAATTTGTTAAAAACATTGCCGAAGACCTGCATGTCTGCAGCACAAGGGCAACAAAATGCAAAACTGGTAGCAGGTGTTCTTGATAAAATGAGGAATGATAGTAATTTTGACAAGATATATGAAGAAGTGCACCGAAAGGCAATGAAGCTCAACATTTCCGAACCTCAAATGCCAAGACAGAAGAGAGAGCCTAAGCGTTTTGAGGTAGGAACCGGTGAGCCATCGTTCCCGTCGTCTCCCAAGGAATTCTACAGAAGGCAGTACTTTGAGGTTCTTGACCTTGCCATTAACGCAATCAACCGTCGTTTTGATCAGCCAGTCTTCCAGACGTATCGACATATGGAAGATCTCCTCTTTAAATCTCTTCGAGAAGAGGATACTCCTGATGAGCTGAAGTAGTTGGCGGACAAATACGGTGATGATCTGGACATCCTTTCTCTCAAGGCACAACTACCTCTCCTCAATGGACTGTTACGCGGTGACTCTGAAGATCGTCACTTTGAATGCTTCAACGACATTTATCTGGCCGTGAAGCAGCTGAAAGAACCTCAAAGATGCCTAATCTGGGAAGTGATAATTCTAGTCAAACTCCTGCTTGTTAACCCATCAACTAATGCTGTAGGAGAAAGGAGCTTCTCGACGGCCAGAAGACTCAAGAAATGGCTACGATCAACAATGAACCAATCTCATTTTAATAGTTTGGCAGTTCTCCACATCCACAAGGAACGCACAGCATCATTAGACCTCGTTTCTATTGCCAATGACTTTGTACAAAAGAATGACAGAAGGAAGGTGAAGCTCGGTGTATTCACGGAACACGACTTTGCTGGAGGAAGTTGTTCCCATCATTAGATCACATACGGTAATTTTACTCTTCCTTGGTAAAAGTGATTTGTATTTCTATCCATCGACGTACATCAGTTTATACTTTTGCGATATGATAATGAGGTCAGTAAAATTATGATATCAGTTTTCATATGAAATTTGATATATAAAGGTGAATAGGCCAGTAGAGCAACTGTGGCATTATTCATTTATATTTCCATTTTAAAAGATCATTAATATAGCTATGCATTGATGAAGTAACGTGTCATCCATGTATATAATTTTACTGAGATACTAAAGCTAGCTCTATTTCGATTTTTTTTCAGTCCTACGTTTGTAAGCAACCTAAATGCATATTCATACTCAGACACAATCTGAAACGTCCCTAGTTCCTTGATAACAAACCTTGCATCATCGCATCGAAACACATTTTACTTCATTAAATTTAGGTTAGCATCTAGCATCTGAATATCTCAATGAGATTTGTTAAGTCTCTATTTAGAAAATTTCCTTGTAAGGACCTGCTAATGATAGTTGATGTTGCAGAATTCAAAGTAGCAAAGTTAAACACAGTAATTTAAGTCATACCGGAAGGCACAGAAAGAGAAAACCGATTATTTTTTTTATAGTCCCCACTAGAAGAAGAACTGCTAACAGGGCCTCAGAATGGGTTATCAATATGATTAAAATCGAGGAGCTTCAGGGGACTCCGCTCCCTGAACCCCCCGCCAGGGGCTTTGCCCCTGGACTCCGCCTGTCAGCCCTCCCACTGACAAAAACGTTCCGCGGCCTCTGTTTACAGTGGAAAACAGTAGATCGGAGTTAGCTAAGTTAGTACAAGCACTGCATGTGACCGCAAATAGAAAGTTAAGTTCTTGCTTTCTACTTTGAATAAGCTACCAAATCTATTTAACAAAAGATTACCTCACACTAACAGTTTGTGGTCCCTACACATAGTTATCAGATTTTCATTTATTACACGTGGACTGACATTACTACAGCTACAATTAGAGATACCTTGAAAATGTTTAGACAAATTACATAGAACTGTACTTATTGTAGCTGTATTAATATCAATCCACGTGTAATACATGGAAATCTGACAACTATATGTAGGGACCACAAACTGTAAGTATGAGATAATCTTCTTTCACTTTTGTCTGATAAATTTGATAACTTATTTAGAGTAGAAAACAAGAACTTAACTTTCTAATTAACTGTAGAGAATAAAAAGCTTTTCGAATGATCAAGCACACAGAGTTTTTCTTACAGCAAAACCACATCGGGCTATTTACTGTGTCCACCGAGGACAATCGAACTCCTGATCTGAGCGTTGTAAATCCATAGACTTACCGCTGTCCCATGGGGAGACTATTTCATTAAAACAATAACTCCATGAACATAGTTATTTAATGTTAAGTGTTAACTGATTTTATCTGTTGTCAGTACAAAACTGGTTGCTTATCAGTTCGATTATAAGACTATAATCGTAACGTTTTTTAATGAATGATTAAATGGTACAATAGATTATACTACATGTTTTTAAGTTGTGAGTTTCTGTTTCTATTTTTCTTTGTAAATATGCACTATACTTAAACTAAACACATACTTATTCGACTTGGATTTAAACCTATTCATAAAGAATGTGAAAAAACAGCGTATTTACAAGTCATTTGAAAATATTGAACAATAAGAGAATGAATTTAAAAGAAAACAACAGTTTTAATAAATTAAATTTTAATTAAAGTTCCTTTTAACCAAAGAAATTATTCAGTCACATTTATTCCAGTTTAAACATTAAATCATCGTGTAATATCATTGCTTCGCCAACTTAAACATTTTATAGTCATCCTGTACATATTTTACAACGCGTAAAGAAAAGAATATTTTTGATCGCTATAGATGAGACCAACTAACGGGTTCTAACATTAAAGAAAACTCCTAAACCGCGATTTTCGCACACCAGTGACTTCAAATCAGTAATGAGCAAATTGAGAAAAATGAGGCAGAAATATTTGCGAGCAAATGTGACGTTAAACATAATTATTAGGCTTCACTAACCTCTGTACTCCCCATCAAAACTTTATACTATTAAAGAAACATCCGTTTATGGTAAGAACGAAAATATCTAATTTGTATACGTAAAATAAATGTAGAGCTAAGTTGTTTATGTTTGTGTGTTTTCTTTTATCAAAGCCACGTCGGGCTCTCTGCTGAGCTCCCTGGAGGGATTCGAACCTCTGATTTTAGCGTTGCAAATCCGTAGACTTACCACTGTACTAGCGGGAAGAGAGCTAAGCTAGAAAAAAAAAAAAGAATCGAACGGCAGTGGTATTAACAGTTTGAAACTACTGTATAGAAACTTTAAACCAATTGAAAATGTAGAGTATCAGTAAGATGTCTTTACATTTACAAATTTTTAACCAAATCTTTAGATTTCTAAGGCTGATTTGTCAGAGAGTATCTTATTTACTTTTAACTTCGTTAACTACCAAGTTCTGTAAGGGAAAAATCAGGAATTCCATAGTTCTAACCAATGAATACAAATAAATATCACAAACATACAGTAAGATTGATAAAATATTGGTTATCGAATTTTTGTGGTAGTTAAACTATATTTGAAATGTTTAACAAACGATAATTAATGACTGTATTAATTTTCTTTTTTATTTGTATGAACATCCAACTTGGTTGTTTACTAAAACATAAAACGTTGATGTAAACTTTTATTGTGAAATAATTAAGTTAAAAGTGATACTATTGTCATCATAATCTTACGTATACATGGGTAATATAAATAATTTTGTAGTCAATACACATGTTGAAACGGGCAAATTTGCACATTTTCACTTACATAAGGTCTGAATAAAACAACACATAAATCAAAATTTACATGTATTTATACTAAAGTTATGCAAAAAAATTTACTGTAATGTACATCCCTTTCACGTATTAGCCCCCAAATATATTCTCCCATTATGTTTTTGTTATACGCTCCCAGGTCACGTGTGTTTATGTGTTTTCTTATAGCAAAGCCACATCGGGCTATCTGCTGAGCCCACCGAGTGGAATTAAACCCCTAATTTTAGCGCTGTAAATCCGAAGACATACCGCTGTACTAGCGGGTAGCCCAATGCCACTAAAGCAAAGTTTAAAGAGAAGAATAGGCCTTTTCCTTTTACCTTAGGCATAAGCAATTAGGAAATAACATTTTGTGCCCAGGAACAAGGAAAGGTAAACATTTTGTTACATTGTGTAATCTTACATATACACAGGCAATTATTTTTTTAAACAATACGCATGGTGAGTGAAATATCAAACGAAAAGGTTATGTCTGAAAGAAATTTAAAATCAAGATGGGCGATTTCGATTTAGATGTTATTTTGTTAAATTAGTATCGTTTAATAAATGAAAATATGGTTGAAAAACAGCTTTGAGTTTACCTCTGACATAATTTTTGTAATCACCTATACGGATTGTTGTCCCTTTCGAAAGGTTCAAAGTCCAATCACTAAGTCTTCAGTCAATGATGTCTGATTTTAATATTCGATGACATAATAAAGTAATGAAACAGTACTTGTAATATATATGTTCTCATAAATAAACTTATAACAAATGAAAGTTTAATATTAAGAGCACAATATTGATATTAATGGATACATAATTATCCTGAAAAATACTTCATACTGTAAAGAAGAACAGGTTTATACGTTCACAAACTCTTATCCATGAATCAGAGTTTAATGTCCCTTGAGGTTTGTCATCACTCGCAATTATCGCAACACATTTTTTTACATATATTTTCACCATAAGCAGAAGCAATCTTGCTAATGTTTCCCGCCTTTCTTGTCTTCTTTACTTCTCGGTTGTTTTCACTTATCGTCGACAGATTGGTAAGTTCTGTCTGTTTTTCCTTTATTTATTTAAACGGAGTCTACCTAGTGATATAATTTTAACAGTACTCTCATGCTTAAGCAATAAATAATTGCCTCTATTCCTTAGTCAAGTGTATTCAGTCATAACATTTCATTATTTCACACCATCAAATATTGTATCTCACATGAAGGCGGATGTATCAACATAGTACCTCATATAAAGTCGGAGGTCTTAAATTAATACCTAGCCTGAAATCAGATGTATCAACATAATATCTCGTATGAAAGAAGATACATGAATATAGTATCTCAATTGAAGGAAGATATTTCTAACAGCAGTTTGGACACACAAACCAAACTTTACTGAAGCATTTAGGTAAGTAATATAAATAACACTGCCGTTCAACAAAATGAGAAACAAAAAAGTGTTTTTTTCTTTTAGTTTATTATATATTAAATCTAAAACAATGTATTTTGTATCATTTTATTTACTTATGAGAAATACTTGAAAAATCATCACACAAAAATTTAGTAAATAATGGCAACTATGAGGAAAAACATGTTTAATCATTATATAGAATTTCGGTAAGTAGTGCTAGCTATAACTGAAAACCTTAACATTTTGAAATGTGAGAGCGCTACAATTGAACACCTAACCCTACTATTCAATTAAAAGATAGTCGGGTATTGAAGTCAGATACCCTCCCACAATTGTATGATAAAATGATTAATTCTTGTGTTCCACATACTTTAAATATCAAGAACGGGAACATGACATGTATCTTTCCACAGAGCAATAAAACATCGAAATAAGAGCTAGCTCTACCGTCCACCAAGGATACCTCACGGCTGCAGGTGTTGAAGCCCAGAGGAATGGTGCTTAAAAACCAGTTGAATCTTAAGAGAGAGTCGTATTTAAAACCGATTTACGTACTGTATCGATTACGTGAAGCCGAGAAAAAACTGAAAATATAAGTTATTAATAACAGAAAAATGTGTAATTCTTTAAGCCTAATGATATCTTGATTTAATATCATAAAATTTTTAATTAAGTAAGTACGATATTTCTTGCTTTTATAATACATTTTCATATTAGACATTAACAATAAAGTATAAAATCTGACTTATTCCACTTAAGGAAATTAAGTTATTTTATTTAGTCCCAAAGTTACTTACTTTAAAAGATCATTATTCACCTTTTTAAACTATAAAAGAAGAATCAAACTAGTTAATTCAACCTAAACAAATCTTTATAAACTATACAGAAGTAAACCAGCTGGTACCTTTAACTTCTATTTACTCGCTTTAACAACACATTTTATTAATTAAATTAATCACCTAGACACAGTTAGTTTAATAAGATCTCTCTTAGTTATATAACATAAGTATTTTGTTATGTAATAACAATGGCTATATAGAATGTATCAGGGTTTCAGCTAGGTTTTCCTAAGGATACACCTTACTAGACTACATAACAAGAATATAACTGGTTTTATTATTCGAAGGTAGTTTTCACAATTAAAACTGCTTTCGTCACCGCTATTGCAGAAGATCAAAACAGTATTTCAACTTTGTATTTACTTTTAATATTGCAGACTAAGGGAAAATGTGAGTTGTTATAAATATCTATTGCCACGGATATATTACTTAGTAATTTATAAATTTACATGTTTAATAATTTAAAATATTGTTTTAAAAATTAAAATTCAAAAAAACACATGACTTAAAGAACTAATGTGCAGTTGACAACATGACACTGCACTGTGGTTTTGAATATTTTAAAGTTTAACTTAAGTTGAAGATGAAATAAATAAGCGATACAAATTGGGTAGCTCGAGTAGACCCCTCTGTGACACAGTGGTATGTAGAGTAGACCCCTCTGTGACACAACGGTATGTAGAGTAGACCCCTCTGTGACACAGTGGTATGTAGAGTAGACCCCTCTGTGACACAGCGGTATGTAGAGTAGACCCCTCTGTGACACAGCGGTATGTAGAGTAGACCCCTCTGTGACACAGCGGTATGTAGAGTAGACCCCTCTGTGACACAGCGGTATGTAGAGTAGACCCCTCTGTGACACAGTGGTATGTAGAGTAGACCCCTCTGTGACACAGCGGTATGTAGAGTAGACCCCTCTGTGACACAGCGGTATGTAGAGTAGACCCCTCTGTGACACAGCGGTATGTAGAGTAGACCCCTCTGTACACAGAGTAGACCCCTCTGTGACACAGCGGTATGTAGAGTAGACCCCTCTGTGACACAGCCCCTCTGGTATGTAGAGTAGACCCCCCTCTCTGTGTACACACAGCGGTATGTAGAGTAGACCCCTCTGTGACACAGCGGTATGTAGAGTAGACCCCTCTGTGACACAGCGGTATGTAGAGTAGACCCCTCTGTGACACAGCGGTGTAGAGTAGACCCCTCTGTGACACAGGGTATGTAGAGTAGACCCCTCTGTGACACAGCGGTATGTAGAGTAGACCCCTCTGTGACACAGCGGTATGTAGAGTAGACCCCTCTGTGACACAGCGGTATGTAGAGTAGACCCCTCTGTGACACAGCGGTATGTATAGTAGACCCCTCTGTGACACAACGGTATGTATTCGGGATTTACAACTTTAGTGAGCGGGGTTCTATATCCATGGTGAGCTGAAAAAAATACCGAATTTTGTAGCTTTGCGATTAATTACAAACATAATATATAGATCAGAAAACTTCTCCAGACAATATAAAAACAACAACAACACAAACTCTACAAAATTCTTTACAGTCAATAAATTTTTCATCTAAATTGGTTTCATTATTTCTAAAAATATCTCAGGTTTGACACAATAAAAACAGTAAATATAAAATAAATTAGTAGGTATGATTAATAAACTTCATATTCTTGCTCTAAGATGAATTGCGTATTTCTACTTGTATCAGTTAACACTTTAATCATAGTTATGTGTTTTCATGAACATCTGTTGACTGTTCTTAATTAAATTAATTAATTAAAGTTAACAGTCACCATCGTCTTACTGACAAATGAATGTACATGATTTGTAATACTGTCTTTTACAAAATACAAATTATATCTTCTTCCAAGTTCTCGGTTAATTTAAAGACAATCCAAACAGTTTTGTCATGATATCTGTATTATGTTTTCCTTATTTATAGATATTATTGGGAGATCAACTTCACATGAAACTTGTACATCTGTATTTCTTACACTTATTCTAAGCCTACACAAAAATTAACCAAGGGTATTTAAGTTGAGAGTGTTTTGGTCTCTGGATCAAGGAATCCCACTGTACTTACACGCAACAATCCTTGACAGATTCAAAATTATCTTACATAGAGCATAATATATACAGAGCTATTCAATGTTTAATTCTGCACGCGTGTGAATAACTTATTTAGAAAATAAAACTACTTTGATTCTCTACGTTCTCAGATCCTAAATATACTGCAGTATTCAGCATGCGAGAAGAAGATGGGGCATGACAGACATCAGAATTTTTAACGTTTCGTCTATAGTTGTCATAGCAACTGTGTAACACAAAACAAACCGAATCTTCATCTGTTTCTCGCGATATCGATTGTAGAAAAATGAAAATAATCCACTTAACAAAGAAAACACACACTAATAACTACAACGTTAAAAAACCATAGCAAGGCAAAATCGAAGGTCACCACAACCTAAACGGGAAAATTCCACACAAACAAAGCTCAGCCTTAGTATGTAACTACTGGCATGTGCCTTCTTTGAGACAGTTAAAATATGAAAAACAAAGTGTGCAGATAAAAAATACAGTTGCCTTTTATGCTAAAATCCGAATCAAACTATATACTACGTTATTCCCCCCACCAGCAGTACTGATACTGAATGGTATTCTCGAAACGGTAACTTTTAAAATGTGAACTTCAGATATCGTATTGAATCAGAATATGTTTCCCATACAGTTACAACAGTCTGCAGTAATATGCAAATAGGTTGAGCTTAATTCATACTCGTAAAATAACTTATGATATGTATAAAATTAATACATTTTGTCTCACTTCCTATAGTTTGTTTAGAACATTCGAGCAAAGCTACAAAGCACCATTTTCACTAGCCGATCCTAATTTTTAACACATATATTAGAATTGAATAACACTCGCCGATTAATCTTGGGCTATTCTGATTGAATATTTCGATGTGACCATCAACATTTTAACGGCTCTAAAGTTCGAAGCACGATTTTTGCGGCAACTGAAAACGAGCCAAAAACTTTCATGTTAACAGGTGGTAAGCTAACCAATAAGACAGTAGTGGTGAACTTCTTAATATTGTTGATTTGTTTCTTACCCAGACTGTGGTCTGGGGTCCGAAATTATATTGCCGTTTAACATACTTTTAGAATGCTAGACAAATTGAAGTTTTCAGTTATAGACTGTTAACTGATGATATGGTTTCAAATAAAGAACTGAATTAACATTTTAAGACAATTCTTAAAAACATTACAGAACTGGTTTGTTCGATCACGTTTTCGTTTTCCCAATTTGAAATTCCCACCTGTGAAATCTTTAGGTTCTCCACGACTCAACCGCAATCGGAAACTTGATTTCATTTGAAGTATGCTATTTCCCCGAAAAGAAACCGAAGCATGTATTTTAACTACTCGCACCACGGTACAGTAGAGTTGTCTGGCAGGTAATCATTAGACATTAAAATGACGTCACATAAGAGAAGCTTTCACGTTGCAATTTGTACTGTCGTGACGTCATTAAAACGTACGAGAAGTACTATACACTCTCTACACTTCAACCCAGAGTGACATATGGATTTCAAGAAATAAAGATATTTCATACCCTTAATTTAGGTTACATTTACTTATGAAGAACACTTTCGGGGACCTTACAGAAGTACATGTAGTAATTTTGAATATTATTTTAATTACGGAAAACAAAATATTCTTCTTTAAAGGTCTTCATCGTCCTTTGGATCCTTATCACCATCTTCTGCATAAATTAGATATTTCATAAAACGTAGACTGAAATGTAGCAGTTAATTAAGACATCACGGAATACCCCGAGGGGTTTCATAAAGAACCCGCTTTTAAAAAAATATAAGTTTATTATAAAGTTTTGTCATTTCCTAGTAAAGTCGTCGGAAATATTTCACTGTCTTGAGACATTTGCAATAATTTTATAAATCTTTTACGAAACAAATTAAATTGTCAATGTGTTGTTAATAACGTGTACAGTAAGATATGCGACGCTACACAATTAACGGTCTTTAGAAACAACTACACTTGATTTTGAAAATCATTGTTATTTAAATTATCATTATTTTACCATCAGACACATAAGTCGGATGAGAAGTAAGAAACAGTAAACTAATTAATAAAGAAGTGAGTATGTCCAGTATTTTTACCCTCAATACAGACGATACATGTACTTTGATAAACTGTACAGATGTTAGTATCATTTAGTGAAAGGATAAAAGTGTATTCGAGTCCTTGCCAGTGAGATGATAGAGACAAAATTCGAAAGTACACTACATAAAGAAGAGATATAATTATAGAAACTTATACTTTGGTGATTAAAATTATAAAAATAAAGAGTACAGGTCAATTAAAGTTAGTAAAGATAAAACTGATTTACATTTAATTAGAGGATATGTAAGAGAAAATTTAATCACACTATTAAAGAAAATGAAAGAAAACCCTGTAAAAAACTGAAAACACAATGGAACGTGAAAGCTTCACGATATTTTTAAAGTAGTTATTCGTTTTACAATAGAAAAGGTGCGGCATGGCCAGGTGGGTTAAGGCGTTCGACTCGTAATCTAAGGTTCGAATCCCGGTCACACCAAACATGTTCAACCTTTCAGCCGTGGAAGCATTATAATGTGATGGTCAATCTCACTATTCGTTGGTAAAAGAGTAGCCCAAGAATTGGCGGTGAGCAGTGATGACTAGCTGCTTTCCTTTTTGTCTTACACTGCTAAATTAGGGACGTTTAGCGCAGATAGCAATCGAGTAGTTTGAGCGAAATTAAAAAAAAAAATCCAGTAGAAAACAAAGCGCATTACAAAACCCACGCTACTGTTTTCTTCCAGAAATCTCTAGGTGTCTGCCAGATCGTATCTGTTTTAGAAAGATGTATAAATACTTTATCTGTGGATATAAAGTTTACCACAATTATAAGAGCCATATAAATATATACATGACTTTAGCATACGAATCTGAACACCTTCGGAAACAGTAATATTATTTAAGACACCCACAGGTCTTACATCTCTTGCTTCACATAGCTTTGTAGGATATCAGCTCTTTCGAAAATAGTAAAGGTAAATCCATAAGATGCCAATAGATATCTACCTTGTTCAGCTGTATGAATGTGTTATATTGCAAACAGACACCATCAATGACAACTCTTTGACAAAATTGTCCATTTTATTAGTCCATTACTCTGTATTTTACCTCCTAGGTGACTTAGATTATCGTGGTTATAACGAGGCAGGAAAACACTTTTTTCTATTAAGATGGATACAACTGTTTTTAGTATGGAAGATCTAAAATATTTGTTGCTAACAGGTGTTTTTTAAACTCGTAAATGTTGTTAATTTTAGACGTCACGCAAACAGTCCACCTACAGGAAGCGATTATCATTATGGAAAAGTTTACCAATCCTTTTTTACGTATCTTAATCACAAATATGAGGTTAAGAAACTGCTGTAAAAACAGATAAAACACGTTAAACAAACAAATATCTGTGTAATGGATGATAAAATCAGTTTTGTTTTTAAAAAGCACCAAATAATTGTTACTATAGTTTTTTAAGAATCACAGATGAAATGATTAACAAAAGAAGGCTTGAAGGAATGTCAAGTGGTAATGGAATTCTAACTGTACACCCACATTTCACTTATAGCTGAAAATCGACTTTGTATTAAATAGAAGAGAAAAAAAACAACATAAAATTATATGTTCATGAAATTGTGTCAGTGGAGTCATTCTTGAAATACATCTGTGATCTTATTTATATTGGTCGTAATGGTAGCAAAATTAGAAACTTCGACTGTATTTTGAAACTATTTTAACATGACCAATCATGAAATATTGAGAACGACGAAATTTTAAAAGTAAAATTACTTTAATTTGATTGGTATTTGTTTTTTTTCTAGTCCAGCCTTTTTTCGAAACTTGTAGAAGGTTTTTTAGAGTAGTACACAACAATATTTCTTTTACGAAAACGCGCTAGAACATTCTTGAAACTTCGAACGACGCGCTTGATTCATATAAAAACCGAGAGACAGTAATACATGAAGAATATTGTTAGTCACCTACAGTCAGAGTGTTATGTAACATCTGTGATTAGCTCTAACTAATCAGAAAACTACACACTTTGACTAGCAACATTTATAGAATTTTAACATTACAAACTGTTCAAATTCAGTTAATCAACTTTTACTTAATTATTACTTCGAAAATATTAAATATATTCGGCGGAAAAATTCAGCTTGTAAGGATGTGCAACCTATCAAACTAGCTAGCGAGGAGGGGCAGTGTTAACGTCTGTAAGTTTATAAAACTGTTGTATACAATCCATCATTTGTAATAACTCTTAGTGATAACAGTTTTCATAAATTGTAATTTTTTATTAAAATATATTTGCCTTAAAAAAAGAATATTGTTTGTTTCAATCTTGTTGCAAAATATCGTAAATATAATACGTATTAAAGTAAGTAACGGAACAAAGAGGAGACTCGTCAAGGATAAAGAATAATACATAACAAGTTGAATTTTATACACGCCATGTTCTAGAGATCTGATAGAAAAACGTATATATTTAAAAACTGCTTGTATGTGTTAGGAAAAAAATTTTATGAAGTGAAGCGAACAACGTTTCGACCTTCTTCGGTCATCGTCATGTTCACAAAGAAAGAAAGAGGTGACTGATAGCTGACCACATGTTTGAAGAGGGTTGTGTAATTGATTGTAGGAATGTAGAGGACGTGCTTAAATATTTGATGTTTATTTTGGGCTTGAGTTGTTGTATAAGTGAGGCTTCTTTAATTTTGAGTTTGTTTATGTTAGTTTCTTTATTTAGTAATTGAGTGTTTTTTATGGTTATGTTATTTTTATTTGATTTGCAGTGTTCGAAAACGTGTGAAGGTGACTTTTTTGTTATTTTTCAAATACACTGTTGGCCAAAATCTTTAGGCCAATAAACGTAAAGAAAAAATATACATTTTACGTTGTTAGACCCAACCATTATTTGAGTAGAGCTTCGAAAGTTGAAAATATGAAAAGGGAAAATAAAAAATACAACTTTTTTACCATTTAATGGGGAAAATGTGAACACTATGAAATTTCCTTAAATACTAGCTGGTCAAAAAAGTTTAAGACCATACTGAAACGAAGCGTTAATCTGAAAACACGTAACGAAATTTAGTCATTTGTGTTCAAGCATTAGCGTTGTCAATATCTCCCACTGACATCTCTTGTGTTACTTTGGGGAAAAAACATGGCAAAGGCTGAAAAGTTTACAAAGTTTGAAAGTGGCAGAATTGTCGAGCTGCAAAAGCAAGGTCTCTTTCAACGTGCCATCGCTGGTGAGATTGAGCGTAGTGAAACTGCTGTTGCAAATTTCTTAAAAGACTTTGAGGGATACGGAACGAGAATTTCAAGTGGTCGGCTAAAGAAATTTTCGCCAACGTTGAGTAGGAGGATTCGACGGGTTGTCCGGCAAGACAACAGCCGATCGTTGAACCAGATTAAGGCTCTTACGGACGCAAAATGCAGCTTAAAAACAATAAGACGGCATTTACGAGAGAAAGGCTTTAAAAAACCGTAAATGTCTTCAAAGGCCACGCTTCCTTCCAGCTCGGTTAAACTTTGCTGAGAAGCACCAAACATGGGACGTAGAAAAGTGGACAAACGTTTTATTCTCTGATGAGAAAAAAAAATAAATTGGATGGTCTAAATGGCTTCAAACATTACTGGCACGATAAGAATATCCCACAGGAGACATTTTCTACACGACACAGTGGAGGAGGTTCCATCATGATCTGGGGTGCTTTCTTCTTCCATAGAACAATGGAGCTTTAGGTTATACAGGAATGTCAAACAGCAGCTGGCTACATTGGCATGTTGGAGAGAGCATCCTTATTGACTGAAGGCCCTCGCTTGTGTGGAAATGACTGGATATTTCAGCAGGACAACGTTGAAATCCACAATGACCTCAGAACAAAGGACTTTTTCATGGCGAATAACGTGGTACTTTAGGATGATCCAGCGTGTTCGCCCGAACTGAACCCAATTGAATATGTTATGGGGGTGGATGGCAAGGGAAGTCAGTAGAAATGGACGTCAATTCCAAACAGTGCATATTCTTCGTGAAGCCATCTTCATCACTTGAAATAACATTCCAGTCAGCCAAACGCTTATATCGATCATGCCAAAGCGAATGTTTGAAGTTATTCGCAATGACGGTCGTGCAACTCACTACTGAGACCTCTTTTAGGACTTCTTTTTGGTATGGTCTTAAACATTTGACCAGCTAGTATTTAGGCTAATTTCATAGTGTTTACATTTTACTTATTAAATATTAAAAAAAAATTTCTCCCTTTTCTTATTTTCATCTTTCGAAGCTCTTCTCAAATAAGTGGTTGAGTCTAACAACGCAAAATGCATATTTTTTTCTTTATGTTGATTGGCCTTAAGATTTTTGGCAGCAGTGTATATATTTTTCTCTACAAGTGGATTTTCTTGTCGTTAGGAAGATAGAAAAACGATAGACTTTGGTTACACATTCTACAAAATAAAGGTGCTGAAGAATTTAAGGAAAATAGATACTTTATTGTTATTTACGTTTATGAGTATATTAATTACAGTAAGATTAGAGCTAAATGTGCAGTATCGATTGTTAGACACAGTTTTAACATGGATTATCATGTTCATAAGACCTCAAAGACACTCCTTAATTATAGCACCGTCATAATTTAGTTTACGAAAACCGTGCTTACTGAAAAGAGAAGCTCTCTTATAAATAACACTTCATTTAATAACCTCGAATGTTTCTTTTTGTAAAGCCAAGGTTACAATGAAGTGGTTGATGAAATATAAAATACAAAGGTGTCATCACGAAAAGTATAATAAATAATCTTATGTGCGTGTTTGAAGGATCATAAAAACGTAGTGAAGGTATTTTTGTTTGTTTCATAATTTTAGCGTGAAGCTAAGCAAGGAATTTATGAGCTCAGCAGTTGTTTATTCTGAACTAGAGAAAAGACAGCTAAAAAAGGTATTAATTGTCAACTGTATTGGAATTTTACTGTCCCTCTTGTAGCGGATCTATTTTCCTAAAGTGCGTTAGAAATTTTTTGACAGCGAGACGCGAATAATGAACCCTCCAGGTACGTTAACACTAGGACGTGCTCTCTTAGTGAAGAAAGAAACGATAAATTAAATAATCGAATTCCGATTTTGTATTAGTCAACTAAAAAAATGCACTTTACGAAAGTGATGATAAAAAGTTTGAATGATGAATGATAAAAAGTATCCAAGGTAAAAAAATAAAAACGAAAAACTTCATATCTAGGTTCTTGTTGTTTGATTAGCTTTTTCACTCTGAAAAATGATTTTTTTCTACAGTATATTGTATAATTTATATAAATACCTAGATATATGTATATCATGTACTGAATAGTACAGATGATACTTTTGAATGATGACTCGAGTATTAAAATAAATTAGTACTTTAAATATCTGAAACTTATTAATATTATTCTTTGTTAATAGTCTTTGATATAACTAGACGTGCAAAATAAAACCTAAAAGCAAAATAATCATGTGAAATACAAAATAAAGAAGCTTTATGGAATTTAATTTTGTTAGCGGTATAACTCATAAATACAAAATATAAAATACAATTCAATTTTGAAGCATAATAGGAAGATAATTTTGTTCAAGGTAAGTAGAATACGTCATTATTTGAATATGATTATGTTTTGACTGAAGGTAAGGGAGCAATCTAATTATTTAAGTATAAATGATAAACGTTTCTAAGAAAGTGGATTACATGATTTTTTGTTGGAAATACAATAATATATTTTGTATTATCAAATTGGACGATATTTTCAAAATTTTCATAATTCATTAATTGGCCATGTGGTTATGACGTTCGTCCCATAATCTGAGGGTTGCATGGTCGAATCAACGTCACACATACTCGCCCTTTCGTCGGTAGAGGATGTTATAAAGTCATGGTAAATCCCACTATTTATTCTTAAAATATTACCCTACAATCTTCGGTGGGTCTTTAACTGCTATATTAAGGACGGCTAACGGAAATAGCCCTCGTAAAGCAGAGCGCGAAATTCAAACAAAAAATTATTTATCAACTGACATTTTCTGATCAGGCAGTTGATGAAAAAAATAGAGCTCCCTCTTTTACAGTTATTAGATTTGTCCAATATTCCTAACAATTCCCTTAAAAATAGCGAAATCAATATTTAATCAAATATAAAAATTATTAGAAATAACCACTTTATAATGAAGCATCTGATTTTCTAAATCTATCCTTCTCTGTTTAATAGCACGATGGCAATCTTTGGTAGTTAAAATATTAGAATTATTCTGCACTATGTATCAGTACTGCTGTGAGTTGAAAATTGTTTTCCTGAAAAATGTAGTTCATGAGAGAGAAAAAATCTGAAGTTTTCCTGATTGGGGATATTCTGCATCGGATTTAAAAGGACGGTTTAGTTTTAACATTTATTTCTTAAACTAATAAAATATTCGTTTTATAGTGTACTGAATTGTATTAAGTTCTTGTCCTTCATTTTCTGTCAGGACGAATTAATTAAAAACAAACAACCATGTAAATCTTAGTGTAACAACTGTGAATTGCTGGACGTATATTGTGACAGTTAATATACTTACAGCTATATTACAAACACACAATTATTACTGAAATAAACATTTAATGTATAATAGCTGTTACATTTGAATGGGCGAAAAATAAGTAAACAAACATTTCATTACTTTTGGTTTAATATATTATTCAAGTTTTAACATTATATGTCGTAATAAGTAAATACCGCATGAAAAAAAAATCATAAAAACATGAAAACAACGCTTCTGAATTGTTGAACTAAAGCCACAGTCTCTTAAATTTCAATAATAGTTATGAATGTTCCGATATGTTAAAACGTTAAGTTTTCAAAGTTTATATTTAATTTTCTTGTACATAAACGTAAATAGTTAAATTACTGTGTAAGTTTCTGATAAACAAATAATATCAATGATAGTGAATTTAAATATTTTGTGCAATTTTGTGAGTATCAATCCCATTCGTGTAACTGTATAGTGTGGAGATAAAATCCATCTTGATTTCTCTTAACTCTATAGAGAACATATTAACAAAGTCGGTTTTTTAAATTCGTTTATTAATCCTATTTCGCTGTTTTGAAGAAACATCAGGTTGGTTTCCGAGCTTTTCCAATGATAAACGTATCTTGGTTGTCAGAATTTTCAATAAGAATAACAACGTTTTCCTTGTGATGTCCTTGTTTACTGTTTGGTTTAATGATAATAAGTTCATCATAATTTTTCACATGTCCATCAGACAGAGGTCGCTGTATATATTCTTCAATAGCTTTTGTTTGTTTCGATCCTGGTGTTCCTCTCTGAAGATGTAGAATATAGTTATGTTTAGTGGCGCAACACTCAAAATAATTTTATTATAACATGCATAAAAACAAATAAATGTTTCTATGAAACCTATAAATTATGAAATTGGTTTCAGTTATCTCATAAATGTTTTATGGAAACTAGGAAAATTATCTCAACCATTGTTTCATGTAGTTAATAAAGAATAATATACAGCAGACAATAGCTTAAATACTGTTTTCCATTTATATTTTACACGTTCACAAAGGATAACTAGATTGTTTATATTATTACCTAGACACGATGAAAGTACAGTTATAATTAAATGTCAAGTGTTCTACTTGATTTATTGTTATATAACTAGACAAGATGAAAGTAGATGAAAGTACGGTTATAATTAAATGTCAAGTGTTCTACTCAATTTATTGTTATATAATTTAAGCATGAAAAGTTATGTTATCTGAACTACAAATGACTGGTTATTTACTTTATGTTACAGTAAGAAATAGTTTTCAAACTGTCTTTTTTTTTTTTTTTTCAACTTTGAGTAAATCACGCACCTAATGGTGCTTTAAAATATTCAATAATTCATTATCAGTAGTAGTAGTATGTATGTGAATGAAAAATTACAAAAGGACATTCTGATCTTTATGTTTTCCAGATGTTATTAATGCTATGAACATTAGTAAAGGTAATCAGACTTATCAGACCTCAATGGTATCGAACACGTGTAGGTCTATTTTGGAAAACAAATCGCATGTATTCAAACGATTCTGAACATTAAAGATTCTCTGAACGCATCTTTCTCAGTAGTTGTGGATAACCCAAGGTATTAACAACATTGATTTTAAACATGCAACATCTGTTTGATATTGTACACGTAGTTTGACGTAGCGTACATTATATTAAAATGGAATGTTTTTAACTGTAAAAATGTAAATTTACTTGTATCAAATATTAATTATAACGTAAGATGAATAAGAACTTAATTGAATTTCGAACCAAAGTATTCCTTTCTTCCAGGTCGTTTTCATATATCGTCTCCAGGGTTGTTCGTTTGGCCACTTTTGCTTTCTTAATATATTAGTTTTGTCTTCTTAACATTCTTTGTTGGGACCTTCTTCCCACTTTCAGTGATCAGTGGCATAGCCTCCAATATATCCAATTCATAAGTGGATATCTTTTCATCACCAAGCTGTTTGTGTTCGACACGGTTTTTTAAAACATTCCGTTCTTTCCGAGTTTTATCTTTCCAGTTGTAGAAACAACAAAGAACGCTGCACGATCATTACAAAAAGTAAATAAATAAGAATCACGTGTTTCAAGACCATTAAAATACATATTATTATTAAATAAGCTATGGATAATGGGTTACAGTTATAACTATAAATGTGTTTCATGCTTAACCAACAAATAATTGTATGGATTCTTCAGACACGTGTATTCAGTTATAATGTTTCGAACCATGGAACGTAGTACTTCACATGAAGCCACATGTACCAACATGATACGTCATATTAAGGTGGAGATCTCAACGTATGGAACGTAGTACTTCACATGAAGCCACATGAACCAACATAAAACGTCATATAAAGGTGGAGATCTCAACTTAATACCTTGCTTGAAATCAGATCTATCAACATAGTGTCTCGTGAGAAGACAGATACATGAATATAGTACCTCACGTGAAAGCAGATGTTTCTAACAGCAGTGTGAGTACAGAAACCAATATCTTCAAATGATTACTTCCTGTGTTCCACATACTTTAATTATAAAGAAATTGAAGATAACATGTAACTTACCACAAAGCAATAAGACATATCAAAATGAGTGCTGTCCACCAAGCGTATCTTGTAACTGTAGATTTTAAAACTGAGGGGAGCGTAGCTTTCGGAACCACTTCAGTTGGATCTTAAGACAGAGAGTCGTATTTAAAATTAGTTTACTTACTTTATCGATTTCATAAAACAGAGAAAAAAGTTTCAAATGTAAGTTAACAATAATAGTAATGTGTATAATTCTTTAAACCCAACAATAATCTTAATTTAACATATTTAAAATTTTAATTCAATAAATACGATAATCTTCACGATGAGAAATCCACTGGAAATAAAAATATATCTCAGAATGGCTGGTATGGGTATTAACACTTTTATTGACAAGCAGAGAATAACGTTTTAAAACGTTATTACACGTATCAGTCGTTGTGAGATACAAATACGATATTTCTTGCATTTATAATGTATTTTTATATTAAACAGCGCCCGGAATGGCAAGGAAGGTTAATGCATTCGACTCGTAATGTGAGGGTCGTAATGCCATCCCTAATTTAGCAGTGTAAGACCAGAGAGAAGGCAACTAGTTGTGACCACCAAAGGCCAACATTTGGGACACTTTTTTACAAAGAAATAGAAGGATTGATAGTCACTTTATAACGCTATCACTGAAAGAGCGATCATGTTTGGTGTGACGGGGTTCGATCCCGTGACCTATAGATTAGGAGTCGAGCGTCCTACCAGTAAAGAAAGATTTATATAAATTATTATAACTCTCATTATAAGATAATGTTAAACAAATTACTGATTAATACCTCATTTTGTACTAGAATCACCAAGTAGACATTTTAAGATATATTTGAAATTTCAATAGTATCTTAATATGAAAATAGTGGCGCCAAGTAACATTGAGTCGTATAACTTAATACAATTATGTAAACATATAATTTCTGAGTAAACGTTTTCTTCATAGTGTTAGCAGTCTTTCTCTTAAAACCAAACTTTGGAAAATCTCTGTTTAGAGGCCCGGCATGACCAGGTAGGTTAAGGCGTTTGACTCGTAATCCGAGGATCGCGGATTCGAATCTCTGTCACACCAAACATGCTCGCCCTTTCAGCCTTAGAGGTGTTATAATGTGACGGTCAATCCTACTATTCGTTGGTAAAAGAGTAGCCCAAGAGTTGGCGGTAGGTGTCTTACCTCTAATCTTACACTGCTAAATTATGTATGGCTAGCGCAGATAGCCCTCGTGTAGCAATATATATATATATGTAATTGTTAACTATTTTACCAAAACAATACCACTCTGTCATATATATGTTTTTATGTAAATATAATATTTTGACAAAGAAATATTAACATACTAAATCGTTACAACAATTGTTCCCACTTCCTGGAAAAGCTTTTCCGAAAAAAGCAAAGCTGTTTAATACACTAAAAACCATGGAAGTTATGAAGTGTCTTATTATAACAATGTGTTTTAACAAAAATAAACATTTTTTAACTTTTAGAGAAACAATAAAAGAAAACCATTACTTCTACAAAGATCTTTATTATCAGCTCCTTCGTCATTAGTAATTTTATCTCCAGGACAAGGCATACAGGCGTCAGCAGCATAAGATGTCATGTAAGTCCCTCCTGGGCACGGTAGGCAGTGAGTTTGTAATCCATTGTCATAGTGACCAGGAGGACATGGATCTAAAACCGTTAAAAGTACATAGCTAAGCATTTATTTACTCAGTGTTAATTTTTATAGTCCTTTCAACGAGTTTATTATCAAAAATCAAATTTATTGTATCAAAACTACATTATATTAAAATTTTTCATCTTTTTGTGTTTAATGGAAACTATTAACGTTATTGTGTGTAATATATACTTACAACACCTGTCAGCATCTCTTCGGTATCCTCGAGTACAAGTGAGATTCTCGGCTGGAACATACACTGGAGAAAACAACAGAGAGTTAATATTTTTATTAGCACGTTTTGTGTCACCGTTTGAATTTTAAGGTTTTTCACAATGAGCACGACGCACTAGTTATAATATTAATTATAACTCACTCTGTAAAATAACAACATAAATGTTACTTTTCGTGAGAAAAATAAAACGTATCAAAACTGTTTCTTAACAGAAGACTGTTGTTTCTTTATGTACTTCCTAATTGAGTTAACTAATGAAACTAATCACACAAACTTGGAAATTTATGAAATTACACACGATCTTTTTTTTCTAGGTACATTTGATTTTTGTTGGTGTTTCCCCTGCAAAATTCTTATTTGTCACAGTTAAACTGTTGTCACTGTTTATGTTAATATCAGTCATGTAAATACAGATTCTTTTGGGAATATTACGTTGGTAAAATGTATCAGTAAATGATTGTGTCTTACATACAACAAAATATCAAATAATATCCTTATAATGCAGAAGTTGCATGAAATGCATTCCGAGTAAATTTTCCATTTGAAGTTAATATAAAAGCAAATACTTAATTTTTTGTGGATTTATCAAGATAAATAATATTGGGATCTAACACCTTTCACTGTAAATTTAAAGTATTTTTTTCAGAGTACGTTCTTAAAAAACTTCGTAGATATGATTTGTATCTTTACAGTTCGTAAGATTTTGCTTCAATATACAGAAGTTGAGTTCATTATATCAAAATAACTTTGGAGCTTTACCACTTCTCTCTACAGGTTTTCCATAATCCATTTCGTCTCTGATCACATAGTTACTACATCAGTGACGTAACTGGTATGTCTGTGTGTACAATAACATGCATATCTATTTAATTATTCAGCGGGTTATCTCGTTCCTAGGTTGAGATATTTTTATTGCGTCCTGTCGCTGGGACACTAAGGTGGTTTTTATCTGTGACATTTGAGTTCGTACGACTTGTTGCAGGTCTTTTTCCGAATTATTCTGGCTAACCAAAATTATTTTTTCGATGCTCTTAAGTACAATAAATATCTTTCTTTCGAAAAACTTAAATTCTCATTTGAATATATTTTCATGATTTGGGCATATAAAGATTTACATTGGAAAGGTCTGTTACATATCTTTCCCAAAAGCAACCAATTTTCGGTTACATCACACCATTTACGAAATGTTAAGCTATGTCATAAAGTATTTCTAATAAATTCTGTTATACCGTGACTTTATATCAGATTGAGTCACACTATTTGCCAGGTTGCATGTTCAAAACTGTTTTGGTATGGCCTACTAATCCCTATAAAGTATTATTGCTATGAACGTCAGTGGCCGTCTTTCATTAATATTCTTTGATTATTATACGAGTACCGATAAGTTTACGAGTTCGTCTTCATCACTGCCCTGAAACAGCTCTTTTCAGGGCATTTTTAACATCAACTGATGGAATGTGATGCATCTTCCAAGAGTATATTATAGCTGTCAATATCAACATCTTCAAATAATCTGCCGACCCACTTAGCACCTTGGAGTTGGGCAATATCACCCATTACTGGAGTCCTGATTAGTTGGACCAGTATATGGATGAACAAAGGGTCGTAGGGTTTATCTTTAGAAAGTGTAGTATTGATGGTAACATTTAAAGTAATTATATGTGGATATGTTTACCAATACTTATTCATACCACACTTAAATATCAACATTTCCTCTCATGAACATTAAGAAAAACACATTTCATGTTATTTCTAAAGTAATAATTCCTTGTAAGTACTTTTAACACAATTGTAAGAATCTCTTTTATGCATTTATATTTCTGAGGAACTCACTTGAAGCTAATAAATTTTGCAGACATTCTACAATGGGTAATTTAAACCTTTTTATTACAGAACTCATATATAATTCGACGTTTCTAGGTTATAAAGCGATTAGGAAGGAGATTTGAGATACGGTGTTATAGAGAAACCTCAGTTAACAACACGATACTCACCCAGTCAATAACCCCAAATACAATAAACAAAATACTTAAATTCTTGTAAAAAAATAAAGCAAATACAATAGTAATGTCATTTATAAAATACTTTATGGCAACTTCCACGTATTTTACGTCAGAGAAACAAGCCCGAAACTCAAAACAACATTTATGTAACACAAAAAAAATAGAATCTCACGTTTTTAAATTTAACACTGCAACTCAAATAAATATACTACAGGTAACATTTAAATACTAGGCAGAGAATCCAACATCATTAGACGATAAACCAAATAATTCCTTGTAATACAAGAGCAAACACACATTAAACCAATATAAAGAAACACTTTTATATCTATATTAATAAACTTCAATAAATCTTGTTCGATGTATTATAATTTGAAGATGATACTTTTAATTTATAAGTTTTATAATTTATAAAATATTCTGAGAGTACTAAGAGTAACGCAGCTAGTATTAATAGGAAATTACACGAAGGTTGTTAAAAACTATCATATCAAGATAAGACAGTTTAATTGTCATTAGAATTAAATGATATAAAAAATAACGTCTTGGATTATTAAATAAATCGATAAAAACACAGTTTAATTAACGTAGATGGGAGTATTTTAAAATTCCTATTTGGTGCAGTAACAACAGTTCGATCAGTAGAGACAAATCCCTAAAGAAATTATTTACTTTGTAAGTGAACAAACGAATAGTATGAATTATTTGACTGAACCAACTGAATACCATGATTAGAAAAGTATCCAGATTATTGGTAAGTGTCACTAATATATCAATACATATCAGAGAAAAACAAAATAAAATATAAAACAAGAGCTGAGATGTTAGTTTTCAATGAGAAAATTCAGAATAATTGACAGTAGTTAGCTTTTACAGTGGAAAACAGTAGATCGTAGTTAGCTAAGTTAGTACAAGGGCTGTATGTAAGTTAAGTTCTTGCTTTCTACTTTGAATAAGCTATCAAATCTATTAAACAAAAGCGAAAGATTACCTCACACTTACAGTCTGTGGTCCCTACACATAGTTATCAGATTTTCATTTATTACACGTGGACTGATATTAGTACAGCTACAATTAGAGATACCTTGAAAATGTTTAGACAAATTACATAGAACTGTACTTATTGTAGCTGTATTAATATCAATCCACGTGTAATACATGGAAATCTGACAACTATATGTAGGGACCACAAACTGTTAGTATGAGATAATCTTCTTTCACTTTTGTCTGATAAATTTGATAACTTATTTAGAGTAGAAAACAAGAACTTAACTTTCTAATTAACTGTAGAGAATAAAAAGCTTTTCGAATGATCAAGCACACAGAGTTTTTCTTACAGCAAAACCACATCGGGCTATTTACTGTGTCCACCGAGGACAATCGAACTCCTGATCTGAGCGTTGTAAATCCATAGACTTACCGCTGTCCCATGGGAGACTATTTCATTAAAACAATAACTCAATGAACATAGTTATTTAATGTTAAGTGTTAACTGATTTTATCTGTTGTCAGTACAAAACTGGTTGCTTATCAGTTCGATTATAAGACTATAATCGTAACGTTTTTTTCCTACACTGCTAATGAATGATTAAATGGTACAATAGATTATACTACATGTTTTTAAGTTGTGAATTTCTGTTTCTATTTTTCTTTGTAAATATGCACTATACTTAAACTAAACACATACTTATTCGACTTGGATTTAAACCTATTCATAAAGAATGTGAAAAACAACGTATTTGCAAGTCATTTGAAAATATTGAACAATAAGAGAATGAATTTAAAAGAAAACAACAGTTTTAATAAATGAAGTTTTAATTAAAGTTCCTTTTAACCAAAGAAATTATTCAGTCACATTTATTCCAGTTTAAACATTAAATCATCGTGTAATATCATTGCTTCGCCAACTTAAACATTTTATAGTCATCCTGTACATATTTTACAACGCGTAAAGAAAAGAATATTTTTGATCGCTATAGATGAGACCGACTAACGGGTTCTAACATTAAAGAAAACTCCTAAACCGCGATTTTCGCACACTACTGACTTAAAATCAGTAATGAGCAAATTGAGAAAAATGAGGCAGAAATATTTGCGAGCAAATGTGATATTAAACATAATTATTAGGCTTCACTAACCTCTGTACTCCCCATCAAAACTTTATACTATTAAAGAAACATCCGTTTATGGTGAGAACGAAAATATCTAATTTGTATACCTAAAAATAAATGTAGAGCTAAGTTGTTTATGTGTTTTCTTTTAGCAAAGCCACGTCAGGCTATCTGCTGAGCTCCGCGAGGGGATTCGAACCTCTGATTTTAGCGTTGTAAATCCGTAGACTTACCACTGTACTAGCGGGGGAAGAGTTAAGCTAGAAAAAAAAAAAAAGAATCGAACGGCAGTGGTATTAACAGTTTGAAACTACTGTATAGAAACTTTAAACCAATTGAAAATGTAGTGTATCAGTAAGACATCTTTACATTTACAAATTTTTAACCAAATCTTTAGATTTCTAAGGCTGATTTGTCAGAGAGTATCTTATTTATTTTTAACTTCGTTAACTACCAAGTTCTGTAAGGGAAAAATCAGAATTCCATAGCTCTAACCAATGAATACAAATAAATATCACAAACATACAGTAAGATTGATAAAATGTTGGTTATCGTATTTTTTGTGGTAGTTAAACTATATTTCAAATGTTTAACAAACGATAATTAATGACAGAATTAATTTTCATTTTTATTTGTATGAACATCCGGCTTGGTTGTTTATTAAAACATAATACGTTGATATAAACTTTTTATTGTGAAATAATCAAGTTAATAATGATACTATTGTCATCATAATCTTACGTATACATGGGCAATATAAATAATTTTGTAGTCAATACACATGTTGAAACGAGCAAATTTGCACATTTTCACTTACATAAGGTCTGAATAAAACAACACATGAATCGAGATTTACATGTATTTATACTAAAGTTATGCAAAAAAAATATTTAGAAATGAGTAGTTTTCGAGATTTGAGAGTGTAATTTAAATCACTTTCACGTATCAACCCCCAAATATATTCTCCCATCATGTTTTCGTAATACGCTCCCAGTTCACGTGTGTTTATGTGTTTTCTTATAGCAAAGCCACATCGGGCTATCTGCTGAGCCCACCGAGGGGAATTGAACCCCTAATTTTAGCGCTGTAAATCCGAAGACATACCGCTGTACTAGCTGGTGGCCCAAGGCCACAAACGCAAAGTTTAAAGAGAAGAATAGGCCTTTCCCATTTACCTTAGGCATAAGCAATTAGGAAATAACATTTTGTGCCCAGGAACAAGGAAAGGTAAACATTTTGTTACATAGTGTAATCTTACGTATACACAGGCAATTATTTTTTTAAACAATACGCATGGTGAGTGAAATATCAAACGAAAAGGTTATGGCTGAAAGAAATTTAAAATCAAGATGGGCGATTTCGATTTAGATGTTATTTCTGTTAAATTAGTACAGTTTGATAAATGAAAATATGGTCTACAAAAAAAAACACCATGAATTTACCTCTGACATCATGTTTGTAATCACCTTTACGATTTTTGCATGTGTAAATTCCCGCGTCTTCAAATTGCACGTTGCTTAGCACTAATTCGCCACCGTATTTTATTTGCGTTTTCTCACTATTAATAACTTGTTCATTGAGATTTGAATACCAAATAACTGGTTCTTCTCTCGCTCTTTTATAAGCTTGGTTTGAACATATTAATGTAAGAGTAGAATCACGTTCAGTTTCGTAGACGAATTTAAAACCTGAAACAAGCAGGAAACTGCCGAAAATATAAAATAATTGAGTGTAATTAGCCATTGAAATCTCTCTGTACTGTACGCTTTGTAAGTCACTTTCTATATTGTTTCTAAGTGAAACATCAGTGTTACTATGCGCACAAAGTATTCTTGTTTGAATGACGTCATGAACTAAAGTAACATTGTTAGGTGGAAAAACGTTTTAATAACAATAGTGATTGCAAAGTTTATTGCTTTCTGTAGTGTAAAAGACGCTTGAACTGAGAAATTATAATCATGTTTATGTTATGTAGTACCAACTCAAGTAATTTAGATTTAATAAACAATAACAACACTTACCTGAGATTTCAACTTGAAATTTAGGTGAAAAGCAAATAAAATTTATGCGAAGTTTTGCAATTTCTTTTGACAATACAAATCTTAGTAAGTTCGATGATATCAATTGTTTGTTTGTTTGTTTTTGGAATTTCCCACAAAGCTTCTCGAGGGCTATCTGTGCTAGCCGTCCCTAATTTAGCAGTGTAAGACTAGATAGAAGGCAGCTAGTCATCACCACCCACCGCCAACTCTTGGGCTAATCTTTACCTACATAGAAAAAATATGGACTGTATGTCTTATGACAGGAGTGTAGTACATAGAAAAAATATGGACTGTATGTCTTATGACAGGAGTGTAGTACATTGAAAAAATATGGACTGTATGTCTTATGACAGGAGTGTAGTACATTGAAAAAATATGGACTGCATGTCTTATGACAGGAGTGTAGTACATAGAAAAAATATGGACTGTATGTCTTATGACAGGAATGTAGATAAAATAGAGTACACTAATCATGCTGTAAGAATATATACAAACACTTTATTCCAAATAGCATAAAAAAGTGCAGAAAACTGCAAACACTTGAGCAAAAACAGAATATTGAGATTTTAAAAATGCTCTTATGGAGCTGTTTGCCATAATGCACAAAATAGTAATTCTTTAGAGGAGTTGAAGGAATATTTAAAGAATGCACCCTACCATATACTTGGAAATCATAGGAAGTGTAAATCCTATTACTCTTGCCATGAAAACATAACTGACATCAAAACAAGCTATTTGAATAACATACCTTATAAAACGATATTCTGAATAATGACTGCTGGTGATGCATTAGTCAGAAAGGCTCACCGTCTGATAAGTAATTGAACAAGTAATTTAGCAGAGACTTATATGCTTCTTGTGACACGTTTTATCGGTTAGAAACAGATTCTAGAAGGTGTTTTTAAACTGCGTTTCGATATATATGTCTTGTTTTATTTAAGGCATCACCGGCCTTGTGATTTCCTTTTGTTGTTGTGCATGTCTTCAAACAAGTTATATTTTTATATGTTTATATTATGAACCAATCTTTACGTTACGAATGTTTGTTGTTGTTTATAAATGCAGTGTGTGTTTGTCTTATAGCAAAGCCACAAAGGGATATCTGCTCAATGTATGAACCACTGATTTTAGCGTTGTAAATAGAATATGTACTAGCATTTTAGTGTAAATATAATTTTAAAAATAATTGCTTTTTTACTTTATCAGAGTTTACAATATTGCATCACAACACAAATGGCTGTATTGTTTATTCTGATATATTTTACAAAGTTACACAGTTCAACCTTACAAACAGTTTGGATTTATGTTAGTTTTCATCATGTTATATAAAAAATATTAAAAATACATTATGAAAATAGTTTATAAATACTTTCAATATTTTGTAGTTATTTCGTTGTATTATTATAAATAATAATATTTTTAATTAAAAATAATCACAAAAAAATGCAAATTTCGATCACTTTTGAACTTATTTGGTGCAGTGACGTTAGCGAGCTTTTCCTACTTGGCTTGTTTGTTTCTGAAATTTGCGCAATCTACCTATGCTAGCAATCTAAGACTATATAGAAGGCAGCTAATCATCATCACTCACTGCCAATTTAGTGGGCTACTCTATTACCAACAGATAGTGGGATTAACTGTCATATTATAACGCCTCCATGGTTTAAAGGGCGAGCATGTTTGGTTTGTTTGTTTTTTAATTTCGCGCAAAGCTACTCGAGGGCTATCTGCGCTAGCCGTCCCTAATTTAGGAGTGTAAGACTAGAGGGAAGGCAGCTAGTCATCACCACCCACCGCCAACTCTTGGGCTACTCTTTTACAAACGAATAGTGGGATTGACCGTCACATTATAACGCCCCCACGGCTGAAAGGGCGAGCATGTTTGGCGAGACGGGTATTCGAACCCGCGACCTCCAGATTACGAGCCGAACTCCTTACCCGCCTAGCCATGCCGGACCAAGAAACCTTATTTACCAACTAAATGTTCTAAATAAGACATGCATGTAATTGTTTCGTGTCTTCTGGAGCGTTTCTTAGACTGTTAGGGTAGGGACACATGACTGCTATAGTTAAAGTTATCGTTTATTAAACAACTTATTACATGCCTAATTATGTGTTGTTTGTCAAGTACAGATTTATATTTCTCTTGAAAATTGAACTTTTTCACGTTTATCTATAATAGTGTTAGTTTGCAGTGATCTATAAGTATATTATGGCAGGTTAGTTTACCAAATTCTGTGTAGAATGTAGCCTTTCCTAAAGGTGATAGTATTTCTTGAATATGTAAAATGAAACTGATATCACCAATCACCGTGTTCTCACTATGCATACAAAGTTGACATTTTTACATACGTAAATATATATGCAATAATAAAAATGTTTATTGCACAATAACTCTAAAGCGAGAAAGCGTGTATGAATACAACTAAGAAGGAATTAAACATAGGCTTCGTTTTCTACATGGTAACAAACTCTGTTGATAATTGCTTACCGGGCAACATACCTTTTATGAGCAAAGAATTTTACACTAACTTTCTTCATTTGAAGCGTTTTGAATTTATATTACAAGGTCCATCTAAAAATACAAGTTTATTATATTCAAAGTGACTGACTGAACAGTATCTTGTGTGTTGATGAAGTTATGTAGGCTCATGTATCGCTGAACTAAATATCAGAAAATAATATGAGGCGTTAGTTTCTCTTTTTATGTACTCAGCTAAGATAATTTGTAATTCAATAACATAACTTTAGCTTGACGATATAATATTTATTTTGCAGATAAAGTATATCTATTGTAAAGAACAACACAAACTACAAAATACATAAAACCGAAACTCCTACTTCAGATAATACAGATCATTATGTTATGAAACCAACAATACAAGAACATATTACTGGACAGTTCTCTGTAGATCACTAATAAACATGAAGATCAGCAATCTGACTGTGTTGTTTATTAGTGGCAATTATTTTTATTGTTACTTGTTTTATATTTCCGTGGGTGTTATGATAGGTTTGTTTCCATTCCAGAAAATTAGTTTACTTGTTATGGGATACTATAATTGGCTTGTATGCATTCCTAAATATTAGCTTGACCAATTGTTGAGTAGAACTCGAAATAGCAAGCGAGTTCTAATAGGAAGAGTTAGTTACATGCGTGTCACGTGAGATCTTATCAATGCAATAGAGATAGTACTGTACATAGGCTCCGCCTTTAAACTGGATCATCCGACTGATTGTAATATAACATATTCATGCTTTAATGCCATCTATTGATGTAAATTAGTAATAGTTCTCTCTGGAGGAAAACTTTAAGAGCAAATATGAATCTTAGTTTGCTTTGTGGTTTTAAAGATTACGTTAAGCTGTACCTGTGGATAATTTCTTTAAAGTTTTTTAATTTCGATTTTATATTGTTATTTTAGTGTATTTCTGTTCGTTATGCTCGTGTAAGTTGCAAACTTGATTACATTGGTCCCACCACCAGACGGCTTCAACAGTTTGTTTGTTTGTTTTGAATTTCGCACAAAGCTACTCGAGGGCTATCTGTGCTAGCCGTCCCTAATTTAGCAGTGTAAGACTAGAGGGAAGGCAGCTAGTCATCACCACCCACCGCCAACTCTTGGGCTAATCTTTACCAACGAATAGTGGGATTGACCGTCACATTATACACCCCCACGGCTGGGAGGGCGAGCATGTTTAGCGCGACGCGGGCACGAACCCGCGACCCTCGGAGTACGAGTCGCACGCCTTACGCGCTAGGCCATGCCGGGCCGGCTCCAACAGAGGCACTCAGAAAATAGTACAACAAAACAGTACAACACTGGGATCAACAAACACGCAGTTGAGTGCAGTTATACTTACCAATTCAAGGAAAAACTTAAGATGTTTTTAGAAGACATCAATTAAAGTGACTTACGTGTAATGCCAATCATCGCTATTCGACTTATAATTCATAATAGAAAATGGAAATATATTGTATTTTAGAAAGTTGCAGACACCTACAAAACTAGATTATAAACACTCTCCGTATCCACTTCAGAATATTTAAAATTATTACCACTAACTTATCACTATAGCAAGAACTAGAAAAATATTTAAAAAAAATCTTAACACAAAAGCTACAAAAATAGAATAATTAATCACATTAATTAGATGAATGTTACTATTAAAAACTGTTCCAGTCTTTTATATATTATACTTTAAAGTATTTATCAAAATTAGAACTATTAATTATTTTTATCCTAACAATAACTGTACAATAGATAATAATTATTTTTTAATATAAGGAATTACTGTATTTTAACTATTACTTTTTAGCTCAGGAATATCTGTGTTATAACCATTAGTTATTTTTTATCATGGGGATAACTTATTATAGCCAGTAAAACTGAAATAGAAACCTGTATAACCCGAGCGTTTACGAGAGGTGGATCTTATTTCTTCTCGGGTAATCTGGGAATGCCCAGTATAATTGAACGAGTTATATATAAAGATTTAGTTTAGTAACGTCATACAGGTCATCGGACTTTCCGGGAATTGTTTATTTCACTGTGTAGTGTTGTAAGCGTCCCACTTCCCGTGCTATGTGGCCGATGGCGAATCTGTATATGAAAAGGTGTTGGTGGTATTTTAACTTTGGAATGGATAAATTATGTGTGTGTTGTTATAAAGTGTGTTTAGGTGTTTAAGTAAAAAAAGTATAGATAACACCTGGAGAGTGATTAAATTACTAAAGATGTGTTATATAAATCAAGTATACATAATACCTGGAGAGTGATTAAGAAAGATATGTTTATATAAATCAAGTATACATAACACCTGGAGAGTGATTAAGAAAGATATGTTTATGTAAATCAAGTATAGATAACACCTGAAGAGTGATTAATAAAGATGTGTTATATAAATCAAGTATAGATAACACCTGAAGAGTGATTAATAAAGATGTGTTATATAAATCAAATATAGATAACACCTGGAGAGTGATTAATAAAGATGTATTACATAAATCAAGTATAGATAACACCTGGAGAGGATTAAGAAAGATATGTTTATATAAATCAAGTATAGATAACACCTGGAGAGTGATTAATGAAGATATATTTACATAAATCAAGTATAGATAACACCTGGAGAGTGATTAATAAAGATATGTTTATATAAATCAAGTATAGATAACACCTGGAGAGTGATTAATAAAGATGTATTATATCAATCAAGTATAGATATCACCTGGAGAGGATTAATAAAGATATGTTTATATAAATCAAGTATAGATAACACCTGGAGAGTGATTAATAAAGATGTAGTTACATAAATCAAGTATAGATATCACCTGGAGAGGATTAATAAAGATATGTTTATATAAATCAAGTATAGATAACACCTGGAGAGTGATTAATAAAGATGTAGTTACATAAATCAAGTATAGATAACACCTGGAGAGTGATTAATAAAGATATGTTTATATAAATCAATTTCAAAACAAGAATTATTTCATTAAAAAGTAAGTGCAGAATAAAGTTATTTTTCCTACAGAGATGAAACTAATAGCCGGAGATCACTGATTCCTGGATCTAGATTAATTCAGAAACGTTGAACAGTGTTTAGCTTGGCAATCCAATATGTTTCTATGATGTTACTAAACTAAATCTTTATATATTACTCGTTCAATTATACTGGGCATTCCCAGATTGCCCCTGAAGAAGAAAGGTCCACCTCTCAAAAGCGCTTGGGTAATAAGGGTTTCTATTACAGTTTTATCAAGACTTCTTGGATCTACGTGTTTTAGCACATCATGATTGTCGCCATTATTTATCTTTTATTTTACGAAAACCCTTATTATAACTATTAATTATTTTACAGCCTAGGAATAACTGTATTATAACTGTTAGTATTTTTCATCCTGGTGATAACCTTGTTATATTTATCAGTTTCTTTTATATCCTACGAACAAACTTATTATTTCAGGTTGTACGGAAATAAATGTCGTTTTTAAATTGCGAAATTTGAAAAAGTATAAACCATTGTTGTAAAACATGTTTTAATCAAAGTAACAGCGATTTGCTTCAATACACTTTTGTCAACGTGTAACGATGTTGTTTATGTCCCTGCTGTACAGTTCAGAGTCTCTATGGCCAATGAACTACCTGAAAGCTTCTTATGCAGCTGTTTGGTTTTGAAAGCATTTATTGTTCAAAAATTGTCAAAGTACTTGAAATAATTAAATGCTGTGAGGTAAAGGTCTGGGGAATAAGGTGGATGAGGCAGAACCTCGATTACCAATTCGTTCAATTTTTGGAACGTAGTCCTTGACAGGTCTTATAACGCCGATTTTGTTGGCTTTCAGTTAGTTTGTGCTTTGCTTGTGTCTAGCTTTTCTGCAAGCTCACGTACTGTTGTGCAAAGGTCTGTCTCAACTGCTTCCCTTAATGTGTTTTTATCTAAGGATGGCTTCCTTCCACAACCTTCGTGGTCTTCAAGACTTTTATCTCCGTATCGAAGCCTTTGAAACCAATGCCGAATTGTACATTCAGTAACAGATCCATGGCTGAATGTCTGATTGATGATCCTGTGTAGTTTTGGTAGCTTTTCGTCCAAGTTGTAAAGGAAAATCAGGCGAAAGTCCTTCTTGTCCATTCTGCCTCGGATGTTGCGAAACTTACTCTGAATAGAGATTAAACAGCTGATAATTAAGACACCTTGCAAGCGACAAATGTTGGATTAAACCAACCAACCAACGATATGTTACTCAATATTCAGCTTCTAAATGTCACCATGATAATTTGGTGAGTTGTTTTTAATCCTAGGATTAACTGTATTATCATCCTGAGCTATTTTTAACTCTGTAATATTCAGCTTCTAAATGTCACCATGATAATTCGGTGAGTTGTTTTTAATCCTAGGATTAACTGTGTTATCATCCTAAGCTATTTTTAACTCTGTACATTTACGGATGAATAATGTTTTACTAGTTGACGAAATTAATTACTTTTAATTACAGCAAGCTGGGCAGTTTGATGTTCTGGTCAACTGTGCAGGAATGGGGTCAAAGCAGCTGTTCGATTACAAATACTTTGACACCGATGCTCGGACAAATAAATCAGGGTAGTTCTATGACACTTTTGTTAACTTAGAAGGTGGAACAGTGAATAGAGAAAAATTATTCATACTACAGATTTTATATACATAATATGTAAAACGACATGATATTTCGGTGAGAATTCGATGAGTTATCATTTACATATTAAATGATGCACATTTAGAAAGGTATTAACTATTTTACAGACTTGTAATAATCATCTCTGTCAGAAATATTACCTTCAACGTTGTTCAATAGTTAGTGTTTTTAATACATCAGAAATGTTACTTTCCCTCGTTGGGACAGCACTAAGTTTTCTGATTTACAAAACTAACTAAAATTAGGGTTTCGGTTCTCCTTGATGGACACAACAGACAGCCCGATGTGGCTTTACTATGAGAACACACACAGAGAAATGTTACTTTCCCTCGTTGGGACAGCAGTAAGTGTTCTGATTTACAACACTAAAATTAGGGTTTCGGTTCTCCTTGATGGACACAACAGATAGCTCAATGTGGCTTTACTATGAGAACACACACAGAAATGTTACTTTCCCTCGTTGGGACAGCAGTAAGTTTTCTGATTTACAAAACTAAAATTAGGGTTTCGGTTCTTTTGATGGACACAACAGATAGCTCAATGTGGCTTTACTATGAGAACACACACAGAAATGTTACTTTCCCTCGTTGGGACAGCAGTAAGTTTTCTGATTTACAAAACTAAAATTAGGGTTTCGGTTCTCCTTGATGGACACAACAGATAGCTCAATGTACTATGTGAACACACACAGAGAAATGTTAATTAGATTTAACATGTTAAAATACTGTTATACACTCTTTTTCTTCTCTAAATCTCCTAAAGACTGAATAAAAAATGTAGTGTTACAAAATATAATAGATCTAATACTAATGTCTTATAACAAGTGTAATTAATTATAATTGTGCTTTGCCAGCTTAGAAACGAAGTTCACATAATAGCAGTTGTTAGTGTAAAGAGTTTCGTTCTCAGTAAGTTAAAACAAGATAAAGTAAATAATAAATAAAGTTTTAAGTATCAACAGCCTGCATGGTTTATCACATGTCCTTCAACTTGTTTAAAAGCTAACTTGCACTTAAATAATATATATATGTATATTAAGTCATAATATTGCTTAGTTTATAATCAAATTTTTGTAAACTGTACATTATTAAAATAGTCCATTTTTACTAACATTTTTTGTCAAAAACAATTTTAATTAAAAAGTTGTTTTTACAGTGCTGATGACTGATTATTGCTCCAATGATGTTTTTACATAAACATTGTGAGTTTGTACCTAACAATAGCGACTGCTGTATTCATTGTTAAAAAATAAGTTAACTTTGTTCGTCAATACAATAAATTATTATTTTTTGCCAATATTGGTTTGTGTTTTGTTAAACGCTCCTGAAGAAGTTGTAAAGCGAAACGTTGATTGTTTAATTAAATATGAACAACATTTTGGTCTTATAAGGTCATTTATTGCTAGTATTAATACTTTATATAGATAGATATGTACTACAGAAATTAAATAAATTTATTTCATAGTTCTTAACGTGTGCAGAAATAATTCCTCAGAACAAGCTATTATGTGTTTATATCTGTACCTTCTGTAGTCGGTGCTTTTGTGAGTATACCTACACTAAATTATATAATTCAGGTGAGAATCATTTAAGATGTTTACAACATATCTTTACAGAAAGCCGAAATTTTATGGAAGTAGTCGGACTTAGACCTTTCTGTTCGTATCGAGAAAGTTCGACAATAAAGTTGAATCATGGAACTCAGAAGGTATAAAATAATTATAATAACCAAATTTTATAAGGTTACTATTAAAATATTCTGTAGTAACTTTGTTTAAAAATACGTTTCAAAATATCCAAATGACTTTGTTTTTTAATGCCAAAGCTATGTCTACCGAAACAGCATGTGTATTATGTAATGTTAAACCTAAAATATTTCATATTATCAGTACTTATTTTGTTCATATATATGCATATGATATTTCATCTTTTGTTTTCTATTATAAGTTGCATATCAAATGAAACTATGGTCACACCGAAACTGCCACACGAAAATGAATTCTCTGATTTTTTTTTATAAAATGATAAATTGTCCCGCTTGATAAAATTTTTAATATAAGGTTCAGATCAAAATTATAGATACTTTTAAACCACTATTAATCTTTTAGCTCTAAATATCTGAATATTCACATGTGACTCGTACAGTCATACTTAGTCCTGCTTGAGGTCGAGCCGGTTACGACCCAGAGATTAGCTTGTGCATTGGAAGATCCAAGGTTCATGTTACGACATATTACTGAACTCTGAAAACCTCAATTGTGATACGTTTTGATAGAAACATACAATCCCAATATTCGGTTAAGAGTAACTGAATGAACAGCGGTTACTACTGTCTGGCTGCCCTTCATCTAATAATCATTTAGAAGCCAGTGATAGCTATGACTAAAGTTCTGGGGATCTGTCCTAGTTCTTTCACCCATGTATTGTATAAGCTGTCATCAGGATTGAAAATACTAAATACTTTTACAAGTACTTTTTATTACCACTTCTTAACTTAACCATAAACTGATACTTAACCCTACACAAGTACATAAGTATTTACTTATTAATTACATACTAAGACATAACCTTACAACAAAAGTACTTCAAAACTTTTCTTTCAAACCTCACATGTGGACTTGATTTTTATATAAACACGATAACGTTCTTTGTAACATATCACATTGAATCATCGTCCCATTTAAATTTTGAAAGTTAATAACTAACCCAATAAGACATGGTTTAATCACACAGTCAGTTTCTTGTTGAACAGTTGATGGTTATCTTCTTTACTCAAAATGACAGCATCTACATATATGTATACAGCTTGTTCCAATATGCTGATCATGTATGGTGCCCCGGATCAACCTTAACTTTACTGACTCACGTGTTAACATTAATTACACGTATTGTTTAGCTGTGTTACAGCAGTTGATAAAGGTTTGTAAATGTTACAACATCTGGAATACATCTGATCTAAAATTCGATGTAAAATCCAGAGAACTTGCTTCCTTGTTCTGTTTACTTGGTTAAGTGATTATATTCTGTTTTCAGTGTATATGGACATTTCTGCCGATACTTAGAAGCCCATCTCCAGGTTGCATAGTGGTATGTTTGCGGGACTTATAACTCTTGAAACCGGGTTACGATACTCGTGGTGGGCAGAGCACAGATAGTCCATTGTGCAGTTTTGTGTTTAACCAAACAAATAATCAAACAAAACTTGGAAATCCTTCTGATAATTCTCAGGGCACACTAATAACACGTAGAGACCCTGAGGTGTCGGTCTTGGCTTTTATAAAAATATAGTTCAATTTTAGCATCGAATTTTACTGCTAAGTGGGGGAGGAAGTAATTCATAATTTATATTATGCAGTTTCTTCTACTAGACCGAACTTTTCTGTTAATGAATAATTTTATTGGATAGATTTGCATGTTTGTTTTATCTATACATAAAATGTAAATACCAAATGAGCTTCATTTGAAATACAGGAAGCGCGACATTACCTACCCCACCCACCATCTGATGCCTCTGCCTGCATAAATTACGTTCATGATATATCTGCTAAAATCCTGTTAACTTCACAATCAGTACTGGTTTTCATAACCACCTGTTCATCGTTTTACCTGTCCAACATAAGTACTTAGAAACTCTTCGTTTCATTACATATTTATTCACATGGATGGACATGTATGTTTTTTCTTAGTAACCAAAGACTTAATTCATAAAAAAATGATCAGTCACGTGCCATCTATAAATTCACATGTTTCTATTTATTAGATAGTGTGTAAACTACACACGTAGGAAGATAACTACCAAAATAAAATCGCTCAGTCCGACAAACCCTGACATTTTGTTATGCATTACGTGGAATATGAAAATAAAAGAAGGTGTTGCTACCATGAATGAAAAGTTAGGATCAGTTAGAACCTGGTAGACTGAGATATGTAGTACAGTATTACCATCAACTAAGGATTAGTTAGAACCTGGTAGATGTAGATATGTAGTACAGTATTACCATCAACTAAGGATTACTTAGAACTTGGTAGACTGAGATATCAAGTAAGGATGAACAACAACTAAGGATTAGTTAGAACCTGGTAGATGTAGATATATAGTACAGGATGAACAACAACTAAGGATTAGTTAGAAACTGGTAGGTGTATATGTGTAGTATAGGATGAACAACAACAAAGGATTAGTTAGAACCTGGTAGATTTAGATACCTGTACAGGATGAACAACAACTATTCAGTTAGAAACTGGTATGTATATGTACAGTATAAGATGAACAACAACAAAGGATTAGTTAGAACCTGGTAAATTTAGATATATAGTACAGGATGAACAACAACAAAGGATTAGTTAGAACCTGGTAGATTTAGATATATAGTACAGGATTAACAACAACAATGAATTAGTTAGAGTTTAGTAGATTTAGGTATGTATTACAGGATGAACAACAACAACGGATTAGTTAGAACCTGGTAAATTTAGATATATAGTACAGGATGAGCAACAACTAAGGAATAGTTAGAACCTGGTAGATTTAGATATATAGTACAGGATAAACAACAACAAAGGTTTAGTTAGAGCCTGAGATGTGTAGTATAGGATTAACGAACAACGAATTAGAGATTTAGTAGATTTAGGTATGGGATGAACAACAACAACGGATTAGTTAGAACGGTACAGGATGAGCAACAACTAAGGAATTTAGAACCTGGTAGAATATATAGTACAGGATTTTAGTTAGAGCCTGGTAGATTGAGATAGTATACACAACAACGGTTAGAGTTTAGTATTTAGAACAATGAACAACAACAAAGGATTAGTTAGAACCTGGTAAATTTAGATATATAGTACAGGATGAACAACAACAAAGGATTAGTTAGAACCTGGTAGATTTAGATACGTAGTACATGATGAACAACAGCTAAGGATCAGTTAGAACCTGGTAGATTGAGATACGTAGTACAGGATGAACAACAGCTAAGGATCAGTTAGGACCTGATAGATTGAGATACGACGTACAGAATGAACAACAACTAATCTATCGTATATTATTTGCGTAGTCATTATCACGTGTGGCGGTAACCAGAAAACATCACTAAGATGTTAAAACTATTGAAACCAGTTTATAATTTTTTTTGCACTACAAGAATCTGTATTGATTTCATGCGTTTAAATTCTAACATAATTTGTAGTTTTTTTCAAAGATGTTATTTCTTGTGAACTGTGTCGTATTTCGCTCCTACCACAGACCACCTAATTTGTGTTGAAACATCAATAAGAGAAGCCTTTCTTAAATGCCAACATCTTGTATCAATATTCTTTGACATTGAGAAGGCTTATAACACAACATGGAGGTATGGCATTTTGCGAGACCTCCATACATATGGGTTACGTGGCCATTTACCCATGTTTATTAAAATTTTTTACTGGACAGGAGATTCCAAGTTCGTGTGGGTTCGACACTTTCCCATTCTTTTGTACAGGAACTTGAAATCTCTCAGGCTGTGTTTTGAGTGTCACACTTTTCAGTATAAAGATAAATGCCATCACTGAACAACTCCCTCTCACTGTTGCGAATGGGCTGTATGTCGACGACTGTCGCATCTCATGTCAGTCGTCGACCATGAGATACATTGAGCGGTAACTACAAACTGCCCGCAATCGTGTACTGAAGTGAACAGCTTTAATTTCTCTCTCTCTAAAACCGTTTGCATGCACTTTTGCCGCCAACGGGGTATTCACTCTGATCCTGAACTTCATATTGGTGAAATTTCATTGCCAGTGGTCCCTAAGACTAAGTTCTTGGGGCTTATCTTTGACCGTAAGCTGATCTTTATACCACACATCAAGCAACTACAGGTCAACTGCACAAGAGCACTGAACATCCTCCATGTCATTTCTTCCACCATTTTGGGAGTGGATTGATGTTCTATGCTAAAGGTATATCGTTTTCTCATTCGAATGAAACTAGACTATGGATCACTGGTCTATGGCTCTGCCGGAACCTAGGCCTTAAAATGTGGACCCCATTCATCATCAGGGACTTTGGCTTTGTGCCAGGGCTTTCTGCACTTTCCCAGTTCAGAGCTTATACACAAAGTCTCGTGAACCTCCTTTGCACCTCTGCCATTTGCAACTGTCTTTACTGTGTGCTTTGAAACTTTATTTCTTACCAAAGCATCCCACCTGGGGTTGTGTTTTTTTTTCTTGTGGGCCATGCTTTTTTCAGAACAGACAATCTGCCATTGCTCCTTTTGGCCTTCATATCCAAGAGCAGTTGGATGAATTGGGTTTGTCCTTGAATAGTATTACTGTATCCAGGGTCAGCCCATCCCACCATGTCTTATTACAGTCCACAAATGTGACCTATTTGCAAGTCATCTGAGAAATGCAAATACTCCATATTGGAAATACTGTCTGTTATTTGCTGAACATCTTTCCAACCATCCTTCCATTCCTATTTATACAAATGGTTCAAAATCAGGTGACTCTGTGGGCTCTACCGTAGTTTGTTGTGGTTCAGTGGTTGTGCACAGAATCCCTCTACAGCTTCTGTGTTCACTGCTGAACTGTATGCCATTTCTCTTGCCCTGGATCACATAGAAGATAAGTAATACTCAAATTGCATTATTTATACTCATTTACTTAGTTCTCTACTGGCCATTTCACGTTAGTTTATACCCTGTTCTTGCCAATATTCAAAACTGATTTGATCCAGTTTGTCTAGATATCAGACCACATTGGTATTTGTGGGAATGAGCTTGCAGACACTGCAGCTAAATCTGTCTGCTCTGGCACTATCACTGCTGTGCCTTTTCTATACATGGACTATGGTCCTGTATTCAAGGCTCAACTCCATGCCAGTTGGTACTCGACTTGGGGTGAGCAATGTGAAAAAACAAGCTTTTCCAAATAAAACCCTCTTCTGGACTTTGGCTGTCTTGTCTCCATAAGGATCAGAAAGAGGAAGTTTTTCTGACTAGACTATGTATTGGTCACAGTTTTTTAACTCATAATTTTATTTTATCTTGGACTGATACACCAATGTGTTAGTCTGTGTAACCCTCAAGTCACAATAAGCTACATTTTACTGTCTTGCCATCATTGAGAGTTGTAACAATGGCACCATTTTAAATATGTTCTATCCCAAGGTTTATCCGTAATGTCAGACAGTGTTATTGGAGATGGTACACTGTCAACCTTAGAAATGTTTTTAGTTTTTTAAAGGCAATTAATATTTTTAATGCTATTTAAGTTTTTAATTGATACATTAGACCTTTTTTAATGTGATTCCCTTTTAAGTATCAAAGTACATCTAGATCAGTTTGAAATTAGAAAATGGCTGTAGCATCAAATAACTTGAAACCAGGACTGCAAAGGCCAACTTCAGGCCACTAACACTGCTGTTTGAACTACCCATTAGTCATCCTGGCTGGTGAGTTATAATAATTGAAATTTTGCTTTAAGTCTTCTAACACTTGTATTACTTTACTTTTTGAAAATAACCATAATATCAAATAACTCAACCAGGACTGGAAAGGTTAACTTCAGATGACGAACAGTGATTTTTAAACTTCTCTGTTTAATTTTAACTTTTTATTGGTTGTTTGGCACAGATAGCCTAGTTGCTATATAACATATATCAGTAAATGTCAATATGCATGTGTATCTATTCCTTTTGGATTTCCACATTTTTTGATCAATCAGTGCCAAACTTAGCACAGTGGTAAAGGATGACTTAAGGAAGGTCATGGGAGAGGGTTAGTCCCTTTTTCTAAATTTGGAAAAACTATCAATGTTGAGTATCCTTCAGCATTAGAATGACTATGTCACCGCTGATACAATTTTTATAAATGGTGTCTTTCTTTTCAGTAATAGTACCTTTATATATTTTTATTGCACTTTTAGTGTTATTATGTTAAGAAAGAAAAATAAGGCACAATTTTCAATCTTTTGGTAGATACGAGTTTTTAATTC
Organism: Tachypleus tridentatus; assembly: GCF_004210375.1. Lineage (NCBI taxonomy): Eukaryota > Metazoa > Arthropoda > Merostomata > Xiphosura > Limulidae > Tachypleus > Tachypleus tridentatus. The sequence continues at coordinate 130,540,011 of NC_134830.1, forward strand.
ATTCATTTAATGAACAGGTACAGTGGCTATATATGTATGCACACCTGAAAGACATATAGTAGTTGAAATATCAAAGTGTAAATGCCAATTTCAAGAGATTATGTGCACTTCAAAATAATTCAACCAAATTATATTAAAAATATTATTCAAGTGGTAATGCAATAATATTAATGTAACTTTTCCTTTTCTCACAGTGTGATGCTTCAGAGACAAAGGTTACCTGGGGTATATGTTGTTCCATCAGCTGGTTCACCACTGAGTAAGTTAACCTCTGTATTTTAAACATCACTTTTACTTTAATACAAATGTAGTGTATTGTTTTATCATTTTTTAACATAGGAAATTGTGGTGTTGGAGCAGATTTGTTTGAGTTTATTGTGATAAAATTATCACTATTTATTTCAGAAGTTACTACAAAAATAAAATACTAGTTCAAAGCTGTTACAGAAATAGAAAAGCTTTGTAAGATGCATCATTGCTTTACCCATGGTTAGTTTTGTGAGAATCAATGAGTATTTGTAGCATAGCTGCAGTTAAACAATGTTAGTTTGTATACTTAGCTGTTCACAAAAAGAAAACTAATAATGAAAGTATCTTTTGGGCTTATCTTACATTTTAATTATAAAATTGTACATGTATTTATTACCATGAAAATGAATAGAATTCTACATTATTGTATTGAAAACAAAGAACATTTAATTTGTTACATTAAGAAAAAATTTAAGGACAGCAAGAGACCTGTCAGTTCTTTCAGGCTATCCCATCCATTAAAGTAATTTTAGGTGAAACTACAAGTTTTTAAAATACTTGCCAAGCCTTTTCTTAAACTCCATTAAATTTACTTCATCTATTACATCTGAAAACAATCCATTCCAAAGGCCAGTTGCTGTATCAGAAAAATAAAACTGTTTTCACTAAAGATATTCCTACCCAGTGGAAGTGAGGGAAAATATCAGTCTGGGCAAGAATTCAGAGTGCCATTCCTGAGGACTTGTGTGCTAAATTAAACACCAAGCTTAATGAAATAACTTTATTACAAATCTAGTATAAGATATTTGCAGCTAAACAGTCACACTTGTCCTGCCAAGCATCCAGTTGTTGTTCTGATGAGATGGATCACATCTTCCTAGCATTTAATGAGCCAGACTTCTCTATTGCAGCTTTGGAGTTGATTGAATCAGCTAGTTCATGTTTGATGGAGAGGATGGCTAGGTTATTGAGCATTAATTGGCTTATTGTGGATCTCAAGTAGGTCTTAATTTCAGTTTGGAAAAGCTATTTATATGTTGTATTGCTCACACACTTAGTGAAAAGGAATGTCCTCAATATGATGAGAAAGTTAGGGAAAGATTCTTCAAATCTCCACTTAACATATTTAAATCTTCCACGTGCCTTCTGTCTACTGTTTTGTTTTAGTGGCTTCATCATAGATTTTGATGTGTCAACAAAGATGATGAATTTTTTTCTGTAGTCCACTGTTGATGATATCATAGTATATCTCTATGAGATGGTAAAGGGAGGGAGCATATCTATATATGTAGTTTACAGGCTGCTTATCCTAACCAACAGTGAGAGATGTAAGGAACATGGCTTTTTAATTCCAATTCAGAGTAGTGAAATCTTGGCTACCTTCTTGGGTCTGGCTTGTAGTGTTGATAAATTAGGTAAAATTTCCACCCGTATATGAAGAACATACCTGTTCTGGATGTAGTGCACTAGGGTGTGAATTATCCATTGACTCAGTTATGATCTATACAGATAATGCTTTCATCAGTCCCTTCACCTTATCAATGTGGGATTTTAACTAAGTGTAAGAGGGGGTGAGTATTTTTTGAAATTAACATTTTGTTATATTAGGAATGTATTTCCACTAATACTTACCCCTCTCACACACTCCTCCCTCTCTTTCTCTCCATTGAGAGCCAGTGTTAGAGATTGGGATGGTATCAGCCATAAAAAAATGTGATAACATTTTCAGAATAAGGTGTTTCTAAAGCATCAGGATAGAGACACAGGTGGAGAGTGTCATGATACAAATATTGGCAAGAGCAATTGAGTGGTGTATAAAAGACTGGAGCAAGCGAGAAAAATCAGATCAATTCTTAGATTGACAAAGGAAGAAATCCTGGCAGTTGAGTAATAGTTGTAAATGTAAGTAGAGGTTAAGTACTATTGGAAATACTCTTTTGATTTAAGAACATTTTAAGTTTTAAATTATAATTCATTTATAGTTCAATCACATGCTCAAAATTAAGAAATAGAAATGTGTTATCTCATTTTAACTCTGTTAAATAATTCATCTTAAAATATCTTCCTTGGATCATGTACATAATTTCACATTTGTTTTCAATTATAGTTCAATTTAAATGTTTCATTTTCCTTTCTTGTTCCTTACTGTTGATTATATACATCACATGTCAACAGGAACAAGCAGGCAGTAGAATGGTATGAACAGCAGAGATTCCTTTATTTTTGACAAAAATAATTTAATACACTATTTTGTACTGTAAGACATGTAGAGCAAGGGCAAAGTTTGGTTATTTTGTAGCAGTTATTAAACCTTTCAAATGTGAATTTTAAAACAGAATACATAATTAACTAAAATATAAAAATGTACATACAACTTAAGTGTCTCTCTATAACATTTATGTAAGAAACAAATGAAGTGCTACTGTGAACAAAGTGGCCAATACAATTATAAACAGTTTGGTGCTAATTTCAAATAACTGTTGTTGAATTATTGGTTAAGATTAATTGTTTCTAACAGTTGTAAACATGTGCATGTTAAAAGTATGTTTAACTTCTAAAGGTTAACTGTGTAAGGTGGGAGTTGCACCTGTGAGAGGTAGACAAAATATAGTCTGTATTTTATCTTTGAAACATACTTTTCAAAAGAGTACATAAACTAAATTACTGTCTAGACTTGTAGACACATGACCACCTATTTATGCTTCAAACTATACTTTGCCAAATTTAGCATTGCTTATAGTTTGTCACATAATACAAAAGTAAGAGATTTCATTTCTGCTTTCAATATTTCTTTTGAAATAAAGAAACAAAACTAAAATTATATAAAACATCAAACACTAACACACTTGATAATAATTTCTTTACAATATGATTGTAAAGTGGCTTAAATTTTGAATGTAGCCTAGTGATATGCATATAGGAGTTTAAAAAGTGTCATTATGAAAAGGTTAAACACTATCCAGATTCCCTTTATCTCTCTCCCTATCTTTTATTCTCCAAGAGAAAGCAAGTATAGAACTTTGTCATTCTGTGGTACTGTACCTACCTCAACATTCTTAATATGGCTAGAAATACCAAAGAATTTAATGTAAGCAGCAAACTTTATTAATGTACCAGTAGTAACTCTATTAATACCATTAATACAAACAGTTAAAACAGAGGCCCAAATGCTGGGCACTGAGGCTTTCCACTAGTAACAAGGATCCAGTTTGATGGAACTTTAGTGCTAACCATATGCTTTCTTCCATTTAATTAATTCTTCCCAATCCATACTGATGAGATTTTCTAAGTTAATCTCGTTTCATAGCACATTATTAAAAGATTTTTCCAAACCTGTAGTAAACAAGTCCAAATAACAAGTAATGTTTACAAAAAAGATAAAGATAACAAATCAGTGAAGCAAAATTAAGGCACTGTAAAAAAATTGACCTCAAAACTTCTAAATGTGTATAGTGAGTTATGTATTAGATTGATACTCTTTTGTTAAATGTATTTTCCAGATTGTTTTGTTCTCAGTTTATTTTCATTGTATGTATATATATTTTAAGCCTTATTTACGTGTTAATAGAATGGTTTGGAGTGCTGTTCATCTGGCAAGAACATTACCAAGGAGGAGTATTTCGTTTCACCTTGTACATGCCAGACAATTATCCTGATGGGGATTGCCCAGTAGGTGATCAACCTTAATTGTTTATTTTTTAAATTATTAGCATTATAAAGGTATACAAAAAATGTTTTTAAGAAGTTCTTGTAAAATTTATTACAATGATTTCAGAAAGATCATAATTTTGTGCATCATTTTTTTTGTGTTATTGCTCATTGTATACTAGAACCTTATCAATCAGAAGTTAGAGTAATAGTTTGTACATTCATTCCAAGGCTGATATATCCTTAATAAAAGTTCTCAAAATTATTGTACATGATATGACATTATTAAGAAAAATGAACTAAGGACATTTAAAAAAAAAAAATTGTCTAATACCCTACATATGAGAACTTTGATAATTGCATTGGGTTTTAGATCCCTACCAAAAAGTACTTTTTAAAGTATAAATTTATTAATTATTAAAATATAATGTTTTTAAATACTTGGTCTTAATATGTAAAGTAATTATACAACTTAATTGAATTTTAGCATCAACTTTAATCATTAAAATTAGCACAAAATCTATACTTTTATGAATTTTAAAAATTCTAAGAAAAATGGTTTATTCTAGCTTTTTCTACTGCATTTAATTCTTATATTATTTTACCTATTAGCATTGTTTCATTTTATATTAATTGCATAATTTATTCTCTAAAAGGAGCATTTTCATAACTTGCAAGAAGAGAGGTGAAGTGGAATTATGAGAATGATGAATGATAAATAAATTAGAATGTATTTAGAGGTTAACATCTTTGGTTTCAATGAAAATATCTTGTTATTACATAATTCTTTTATACCTTCCTTACATTATTTCCTTATTTAAAACTACAACAAACTTAAGCACTTGTGTTGCCAAAAGTTTTGTATAAGCTAATGTTGCAAGTGATGTTAATTAACATTAATCAACTTGTAAAAAATTACTGATAAAGCTAAAACACTGGCTGGTTCACATTCTTTCTTGAGAAATTATGTACTTTCTTAACTACTTTGTACATATGATATATTTTTGAATATTATGCAAACTGTTACATCACATCTTTTGAACTACATATATTATTAAATCTTTTGATCTCAGTGTTATCAAAGTCAACCATATCTACATACACAATGACCTGAAGAAAAAAGGAAGAAGACTTTCAAAATGTCATCCTTTACACTTGTCTTCACAACAGGCAGTTGTCATCCATTTTACAAAGTTTTGTTATGAATATTCTGCCTGAACAGTCTATAAACTGTACATGTGTTTCTTGTAGTCTCTGAAGCTTTCAAACCTTTTTTAGTTCATGTAGCATACATGCACCTCTTTAAAACTGTTCCTTAGGTTTTTATAGGTTAAATTTTTTTTCTAAATGTTTGTCAATTAACTTAAAGTAAGAAGTAAGGCTTATTAAGACATTGTCATTGAGAAAAAGGCAAATATTTGCAAGTTGTTTTCCTCAAAACTCAATCACAACTTTTTGAAAAAAAAACGTTATTTCCTTTCCAATCTAATATGTACTTAAAAATTGAAATATATTTTGTATTAAAATTTGATATTATTTTCTTACAGCTAATAGTTTTTGAACCATCAGTTTTTCATCCTTTAATAAATATTGAAACTGGAGAACTAGATGTAAAGAGAGGATTCCAGAAATGGAGGTCAGTTTAAGATACAGCCATTATTATTGTTTTACAAATTGAAAGTATTTCCATATCAGACACTGAACTACATTATTTAGATCTGGTTGTTTAGGGAATTAATATATTTGATAAAAGTAATGATTTCACATTTCAAATATATTGTCTTCCTTCACCAAATAATGCTGTACATTTGTAACTTCTTTGATATTTTAATATCAGTAATATACCATCCTTAACATTTAGCACGAACACATTTGTAATAAAATTGATATTTAGTAGTTTTTAATAATAATACAGTAATTGAATAGTTTAAATTGTTGTATAATAAGTACAGAACATATTTATATAATTCCAAAATAATAATTCACCTACTTGCACAAGAATGCCATTTCCTTTGCATGTTTGCTTGTGAGATTTGCATGCTACTAGCCTTGTGCTAATTTGTACTTAAATTCTCATATTTAACATGAACTGTGCTGGTGCATGATGACATAATCATGCAGTGGTAGCTCTCTACCAGTAGCAGGGTAACGTGATCTCCATTTGTAGTAACTCCCTCTGTGCACTTGCATTTGTGATAACTTCATTCTTTTCATTGGCATTGAAGTTTCAAATTTGTGTTCAATTTGATGAGATTTACATTGGTTAATGAAACTTTGGTTTTTGTTTTCTATAGTTTTGTAACAAAAGTGTTGATTATTGTCTTGAATTCTCACCTGAATGTAAATGATACTTATTGATTATGTTACACTCAGCCCTTATTTTATACTCTGGCTTCTGGAGGCTTGTTTACTTTTGAGAACGTTGCAACCTTTGTTCAACATGCTATGGATTACCACAGGTTTACTGGTTTATTTACCCTGTTCCTTCACCTGATGTTCTTTCTCTCAGTCAGGTATGGCTTATTGTACTTCAAATGCAATCTGATTTGCTTTGAGTAGTGCCTTACCATTTGGAGAATGTCCAGTCTCTTCTGGTTTTCATTCTCACGTGTGTTCATTTCCTAATTTTTTAACTGTATTCTGTAATATTCTTTTTCACTTTGTGAACCCAGTTTCTGAAGTTTATTTTGTTTTCCTCCTTCCTTCTTATTAAATTTTTTTTTCCTATCACACCCAGATGTTTCATCCTGCTTATATTTGTGACACTTTTATGTCTTGACTTGCAGATGTTCATCCTTTCTAGATTCTCTGCCTTTTGTTATCTATTTGGTCTGCTTTGTGATCAGGCCACTTGCTTTATATTTGATTCTGTGGTTCCCCATTTTTGCATTTTCATCTTTTTCTCACCACCCCTGTCTTTCCTCCATATATTGTCTGAGGCATTTCACCATGCTTTAGAGAAGTTTTGTGCAGAAATTTATTTTTTTTTCTCTTTGCCTTTTTAACCTATTCCACTTCTGTTCTATCCCTCCTTACTTTGTTTCCCTTTGTTAGGACTTGTTAAGTTGCATTCCATTTTACAGTACCTTTCTCTTTGTCTGGATTTCTTTCTTCAGGTAGCCTTTGTTGATGGTGTTCATTTCTCACTGGAGACCAGGTTTGAAGTTATATTACTTATTTCCTTATTACTTTCTCATGTTTTTTTTTCTTAATTTTGTTCTTTGATTCCTATTCCATGTATAATCAATTTATCAAAAACCTTCTCATTCCAGGTTCTAGAGCCTTTTTTTTCTCCTTCCATTACCTAACAACTGGTGCATTGCTTATCTTGACAGTGTGATTTTATTGTCATGTATGACACTCTAGACACCCAATTGTTTTATCTTACCTCTAGCTGAACTCATTTTCAATAGCCTCTCTTGCCCCATCTTTCTTTGCTCCTTTTCCCACTTTTTTTCTATGACTCTGTATGGTCTTTTTACCTGGTCTGTAGTTTCTTTGGTTATCATATCAGATACCATTGCACACATTGCTGTTAATCCATCCTCCCTATGTTTTCTATTTTCTGTCTATCAGATTTGCATCTTTCAATTCCTTGCTGTTCTCCATGGCACAGCATTAACGATTTTTGTATTCATTTGGCCTAAGACTGTCTTTTTTTTTTTTTCTAGATGATTGACTTTTGTTGGCCCACTTTTGGGTAATATCCTCTTCTCACACTTCAGTTTCTTTCCAGGAAACCACTTGGATTGAGTGACTTGTCAGGATATCCAAGTCCTTTTTCATGCCCACTCAATATATGGTATTGTTGGTATTTTTGTTCACTTCATTCTTTTTGCTTGTGGGTTTTGGGGTATCTGGACACTAGGACTTGCACTTCTCATTGCCATTTTGCATGAGGGGTTCTTTTGCTTTTTGGGATTTTGACTTCCTTGAAACCCTAATTTCATAGAGATTTGCACGTTAATCTCCTCCAATGGATCGTACATATCTAAGGAATTTTTTTCTCAGGTTCCATTGTTCTTTTTTGTGAACTTCCCCTCTCACTTTCACAAGGAATTGTCATTTTGAATGGACCATTTCCATACTTATGGCCCTTTCTTACCAACTTCTAAACCACATCTATCTCTTTACCAATGCTTTCTTCTTGGATTGAGGTGCATCTCTGTATGACATGATCTCTGGCATCTGGATGCAGCATGACTGATCACCTCAACTCACTGTTATTTGGAACATTTCCATATCTTTCCTTTTCTGGCTGATCATACAGTCCACTCTGATGCATCAACAGTTATCTTTACACTTACTATTAAGGGAATATATATTCCAGTTCCTTTGCTTTTGGGCATTGGACTGTATCCTTCTGGGCTTATTCCTGTAGGGTTAACTTTTGTTCCTTGTTATGTGCCTGGAGCTGTGTATCTTGTGAGAGACAGCCTGTCTCAACCAGGTTATGTTTCTACCCATGGTGTGATCTCTTCTCTCCCATGGTCTTTTTGAGTTTGTTCTTGCTTGGGTATGCCCCTCATGACACCTTTGCCAGTCCTCTCTACTCCAGTCTTCATCTGTTTTATTCTTCTGTTCCCCATCCTGTGGCTCTGGCTGTCAAAGTTCTTAGCCAGGATTAGTGTCTCCTATTGGAAAATATACCTTTTGCCTATAATTCTCTTCCACTAAACCCTTGGGTCTTTAACTCGATACAGGAAAGTCCTTCTAAAATCCTACTATGACCAACTTAATCTTGGTTTTCTCTGCTTCATCACTTGGTATCAACACCTCTTTCGTATACCAAATATCCATTCACTTTTGCTTCAGTATCATGCATCCCTTTTTTATGAAAGAGTATCCCTTTATCATGTATGAAATTTGTATTTTTCATCAAGACAGATTTTCCTATCATGTAATTTTTTCTTGTCAAATTCCTATTTTATTCCAATTTTGTCTATCTCAGTATGACTGTGGTGATATTTTGTTATTGATCCATCTACCATTCCTCTCCTCCTGACTGTTTTATTATGCCCCATCTTTCTGCCTTTTATTAATTGGATGTTCAACCATGGTTTGTCAGTCTCCACCATTGCTGATTATTGGGCAGCACTTTCTGGTGCATTTTACATTTCCTTCTACTTTTTACTTGGTTCTGCTCTTTCCCTCTTCACCGTCCTCCTTGCTTAACTTCTATACGAGCCTGGCATGGTCAGATGGGTTAAGGCATTCAACTCATAATCTGAGGGTCCTGAGTTCGAATCCCAGTCACACCAAACATGCTTGCCCTTTCAGCCATTGTGGCATTATAATGCAACAGTGAATCCCACTATTCGTTAGTAAAAGAGTAGCCCAAGAGTTAGCTATGGGTGGTGATGACTAGCTGCTTTCCCTCCAGTCTTACACTGCTAAAGTAGGGACAGCTAGTGCAGATAGCCGTAGTGTAGTTTTGTGCAAAATTTAGAAAACGAACAAACAAACTTCCATACTGGACTGTATCCATAATGTGGTTTTGCATGCCCCATTCATGCCATTGGATTTTTACTTTCTGTTTCACTTTTGTATCTTAGTTCATCCTTCTTATTTGTGGTCACTATTGTTTAGATACTTATGCTATTGATGGCTCTCACATCCTTTTCAAGATATTTATTCACCCTGTACTTGGACTAGTATTTCCTTCTTCAATCTTCTGCCACTTGTAATAAATAATAACCTTTCCTTCTCTCCTATTTCTATTCCTTTTTTTTTTCTCACCTATATGATTATTCAGACCCAAGTCACCTCCTTTGGCCTGTTCAGGATGTGAGGTGTCACTTCTGCCTTTTTGGATCCTTGTCATCTTCTGTTCCTATCTTGATACATCTCATTTTCCAGGGACCTCTCTCCTACTCTTAATGGATGAGTCATTCAACTGTTCTGGCTAGTATATTCTCCTCTTGATGGAGAGTGCTCACAGGTTATTTCTTTTTTAATCATCATTTTTCTCATTTTCTTCTTTCCCAATGTTGTTGGCCATAGCATAGGATTCTTCAGATGGACATGTAGATGACTTTCTATACAGACATCCCTTCTTCTCCTGACTATCTAGTTATTTTGTTTTCTATGAGAAATTGACTTCTACTAGTTCCTGTACTTCAGTCAATCCACCAGTAGAAATGAGTAAGTTTGTTTCTCCTATCTTCATACATGATCCTGCCAGGTGGCTGGTGTTCCCTCAAAGGATACATTTATTTTCTAAATTGTAGAACAATCCATAATAGCAGAAGTCCTTCTTTTCTGCCCAGGCAATCTCACACCACCAGTGTCCACATTAAAATAAAAGTATATTTCACCTAAGGTATGGACATATGATTTTTTCTTCCCTTTTGATGTAATATTTTTCAAAGATTCTGCAGCTTAGTTAAAGTTGTATTTGTATGTATGTTTGTGTATATATTTAATGTGTGTGTGTGAATTTCACACATATATCAAGAAAGATAACGTTTGAATAATGAAGTTTTCTAAAAGATGACATTTTTGTTGAACTGTTGAAAACAAAATTACTGAATTCTGAGTTTAGAGTTTTCATGAAGAATTTATGAAATGATTAAAACATTAGAGGGTCATCATATGTTTTATAGGTTTTATTCCATGTAAGGAATTTTGTTTTTCATAGGCTCCTCTAATTTCAAAACAAGAAATTCAGATTTGGTATATTAAGCTTATTAATTGATACTGTTTTGAAGAAAAGTGTAATTTTTTAACTGTTAAAAGGTAGATAGATTTGTGGAACATATTTATTGAAAACTGATACATATTACTGGTGAATTTATAAACGTAATTATTTGTTAAAAAAAAAACAACTAATACTTTAATCTTTCTATTTTATAGAAGAAATGTCAATCATATTTGGCAAGTAATTTTGTACGCTCGTCGAATTTTCTATAAAATAGAAAATCAAAATCCACTGAATCCAGAAGCATCAGTTTTGTAAGTAAATGTCCTTTTAACAGAAAATCTTGTTCAAAGAATTCTGCACTTTCACCAAAAAGTTGTAGGCTAATAACTGTATCGTACACGTTGTAATAAACATTTATCAGTTAATTTTTGCTTATTTTGACTTCAAGTGGGTATTAGTCATTATAACTAATTCAACTTTGGAATACAATACCCAAGTGACCTTTTCTAACTTATGCCATAACTTATGATAAGTGTGTGAACTTTTCATATGTACCCTAATAAATATATGAAAAAAGGACTGAAATTTGTAATAGTTTAGTTATTATAAGGTAAAATTCCTGTTATAAAAAATTCTAGAGAACTTAATCTTGTATGAAATGCAAATGATTAGTTATTTAGTCTTACTTCTTAAATTCCTGAGGGACTAGGTAACGAATGCAGTGTTTAAAAATGTAATAGACCTAACTAATGTTTTATGACAAGTTTAATTATAAACTGATAAATTTATTGTAACATAAAGTTGCTTTTTGTTTACCAATTGAATGTTCATCCTTGCTGGTTTGCATTGTATTAATTTCTGAATATAAAACTTTGAAAGTTTCATGGTGTAAAGAGAAATAACACTAAAATAAAATGAGAGAAGTTATAAAAAGTTAAGAAGCCTACAGCTCTTAAGATTAATAATTGTTATAGACCAGAATCAACTAAGTAATTCTGTTTTAAAATAAATATAATATTTTTTAATTTTATGCTTAAATTTTAACTTTTAATATGGTTTATTATGATACAGTTAATATTAAAATAAAGAAAATAAGAGAAAGAGAGTTTGAATGAAACCTGTTTGTTCATTTGGGAAGTTCTAGATATTATGTGAAAGAAATATTATTAATATTAATAGTAATTTTATTTTTACCATGAAAATCACCTATTACATAGAATATCTCAGTAAAAGTTTTGTAAATTTTGACTCTTTGTGCAAATAAAAGACTGGTAATGTTTAATAACAAATTTATCAAATTTCATGAAGGTAACATGATACATTCACTTATAATACTTACAGTTTCATAGTTACATGGTGTTTATAAGACTGTCAAAAGGGACAGTCTGTATACAGAGAGTTAAACCTTGAGCCATGTATTTTGAATAATGTTATGTGATTAAAACCACTTAAATCTAGCCACATCACAATTGTTTCTATGGTATGAACATTCTCTATTTCAACAACACATATCTAATACTTCTAGTAAGCTTTGTTCTAAGACTGGCATTCTACTTTGTTTTAGCTTTTCCTCTATCAGACCTTGTTTTGTTTTTTTTTTCCTGTATATTTTTCATTTATTATTATAAAATGTAAGTATTGATAAATTAAAATAAATAGTAATAATAATAATTGTTTATAAGGTATGCCCTTGAATAGTTCTGTGTTATGTAATTCAGTACTGTGAAGTGGGATACACATTCCCCATGTGAGTTGCAATTTATATGCCATAAGTATTAGTCAGACAGGTTTGAAGGGCAATAGAATAATTTAATTTTGTGTGTATTAGTTTGTTATAACTTAGAAAACAAGCTGAAACAAAATAAACAAAAATGCTGCACTAATTGAAAAGATCCCAGAGTACAAGCAATAATGTGGGATTATAAGATGTACCCTAGTTTTTAGAGGTGACTGTAGAAGTAGGACCCACATTTTGGTGGGGATACACTGTATATTAGTCTTAACCTCTATTCTCCAGTCTTGCATAAGAAATAAGAGTAGCAATAGTTATAGAAATTATTAGAACGAGATATGGGTGCTCAAGCCCACAATGCCCCACATCTTTATCACCGTTTACTACCTGCAGACAAAATGTGGAAAGGTGACTGCTCTCCCAAGTAAAGAAGAAAATGAATTAAAGTAATGCAAGAAAAAGAAAATAAGGAACTACCATTTGGGATAAGTTGAAAACTTGCCTCTTGAAGTTAGCATTCCAGCTCCCAATATGATAGAAAGGCACTAATTGACAACACAGTAAACAAACTATACCAGCATGTGTATGTGTATATATAATATTTAAGCTGCTTAGTTAGGATAAACATTTCTCATTTTGTGTTATAATTTGCAGTCATTTCAGAGAGAAAATTGGAGAAATTTAGAATTATTTTATAATGGCTACAAGGTTGGTCAAATAAACTGACCTCATGATGTCTCATAGAGTTAAATATCATCCCCCAAAAGTAATATAAAATTTTGTCTTTTATATAAAAGTGTTTTCATACTCCTTGAGTGATGCACATATTTTGGAGACAAACAAGCGAGTTGTTACTATAATTTGTCTATTAACAACTTATTATAACAACAGTTGGACCAAAACAAATAATAAAGGAAATCATGTTGTCACTTTTATCTAATGATACCTTAAAGAAGATATTTTGTTTATTAGAAAAGCCTTTCATTTTTACCCTCTTGTATATTGTCCAACTTTAGTACTTGCTAAGGATAAACAACATGAAATAAAGCATAGGGATAAGTCAGGTTTTTTTCAGTTGTGTTAGCTCCTGTGTTTATCGTCTGGACATTATTTGTTTTGGTTGTCTAAGATCTATGGTCAACATCAAGAAACTTAAACTTGTATACTGTTGCAAATTATTGGTTATTTTAGCCTAGAAAATACAATTTCTATCTCTCGAAAAAATATTTGAGACATATTTATACTGTTGGCAGTGTATTTCATGAATTTTGTGAGTTACACTTGTTATGGTCTACTGTACTCAAACATTTACTTTCTGTATAACTGATATGTTCTAACAGTTTTATGTAATTTGTATTTGGAGCCTTAATCACATTTTCTCATACTAAACAATCATTTATAGTAAGGGTAGTTAAAGCATACATTCAAACTGTACACCTGTCAATGTGCTGCTCCTGCAGCTTATTTTTACTTGAGATGTTTTGGAACTTGAATGTAGATTGCCACAGTTTCTTTACATTTTAAAGATCTGATATCTATATTCCACACCACAATTGTTGTTTATTAATGAATATACATTTTCTATAGGTTATATTTATTTACTATGATATGACTTCAAACATGTTTAAATCAGTTTCATTTTTCAGCATTGAAATCTTTCCTTTACTTACAGGTTAATTCTAATTAATGCAAAGTTTGTTAAGGAATAGGTTTCAAAATTCAATAAGCATAATAGTACAGTTTGTTTTTTATTATTTCTTCTTATAAAAAAGTAATTTTTATAAAAAACTATTTGAAACCAAATGAATTTAATTGTTTTTTTATGAATAATTACTTCACTATGAATTTCCAAAGTTTTAAGTTTAAAGTTAGCTTTTATCTTAATAGTAATGATCTTACACAGGTGTAATTTAAATATGTATTTAATTTATAAATTAATAGTTAAGAATATGTGAGTTTCACTACTAGGTAGTTGTCTATTCATATAAAATAAAACTAGTTTGACAAAATGTAATATTTTAATAACTTTGTGATAACTGGAGTTGAAGATAAGCAGCAACTAACAATTGCTAAATGGAAGATGGGTTACGTATTCCTCAAATTGTAAGCTTCTTCCAGATTTTGATTTATACAAATAGTAATTATTTTAATACCCTTTGTAAGTAGTATTGATTTTTTTTCATTATTTTTTAACTTGTTATTTTGCAGTACTGTTGGGTACTTCTTTGAATTTTATGTAACAAAATTAGTTTAAGACTTATCAATAATCATAAGAAAATATTTTTAACTGTAGATATGAGAGAGACCTAGAATTGTTCAAGGTCAAAGTGGCTGAGAGTATTAACTTTTGTCATGAAAAGCTGTATGATACCTCAACTCAAGATCCACATGCTCTCCACTTCAGTCCGTGGGAACCAACTATACATGAGAATGTTAGGAAGAAATTATTATCTGGAAATGTATGTTACTTTTTGTATTTTACTGAACTTATTCCTCCCAGTTATTGCTCAACTTACTCATACCAGGATAAGAGTTTTGATGTATGATTTAATTATTGTTGCTATAAATGAAAATGCAAAAATATGTGGAAAAACAAAAACAACAAAAAATTCTTATGTACCTCAAAGTTCATATTTATATATTTATAAATTTTAAAATGTATAAATCAAGTAAATAATTATTTTTCTTCTAATATTCTCCTACAAATGAGGCCCAGCATGGCCAGGTGATTGGGGCATGTGACTTAAAATCTGAGGATCACAGGTTTGACTCCCTGTCCCACCAAACATTCTTGCCTTTTCAGCCATAAGTGCATTATTATGTGAAAATAGAAACAGTTAGAAAATAGTTTAGAAAGAGTTTTGAAATGTAGTTTGAGTGGTGTTTACTAGCTTATATACTTTACAAATAACTCATGTTTTATCACAGTTTATAAACACTAATTTGTACTCTACATCTTAGGAAGTACAATAAGTTATTTTTTTTCTAAATGAATAAATTATCAAATTTTACAAGTCTGGTTTGCAAAATAAATGGATTAAAAGATTTGGGCTAGATCTAAATTCAGTTTTGGTCATTTTGACACATTGTGGTCACCATGATACCATCAAAATATATAACTCTGAATAAACTAGGTATACCTTCACAATTTTGAAAGTATTAATTAAACGTTACAAGTATTTTGCACACCATTTATAATGAGATATTTTTACTGAAGAGTTATTTATGAATTTCCAAATATTTCTGGGTCAATCTGAATGCAACTCTCCAACCAGCCTTAAGAAATAAGACAAAATTATATATATATGAAAACAAGAAAGTTAGTACTTGTATCTTTAGTTGGGCTGCCAACAGGTGAAGCACTCTAAACCATTTTTGTTTTGAGTGAGACAATGTTTATCTACAAAAATTTGTACTTATTTCAAATATAATGTTTTTTTACAATATAAATAGTTATCATTCACTGTAGTAGGAGGTCTTATAATTACTGTAATTTTATCTTTCTAATGAAACTGTAAATTAGTTAGACATTTATCTGAATTATCTAATTGTGAAATAACCAACATAAAGTTCCTTGTAAAGGGAATTCTTCTTTTTCTGTTGGTTAGAAATAATCCAACAACAATTTCAAAAAGAATTATTGACATTTTTTTAAATAATGTGAGAGGGGATGTGTCATGTAGGTTGGACATTTTCTATGTAACAAAAGCAAGAAGACTGGAGGTTTACATTCTGACTTGTCAGTATCTATAAAATGTTTTTGTAATTTAGCCTTGTTCACCTATGATATATTTAGTGTGTGTGTGTGTGTGTGTGTCTGATTTCTTTTCTATTCAAAGTACTTTATATATAAAAGCTTACAACATATCATGAAGATACAATTACTAAATTAAAAGTTATGTATACTTTATTGGTTACAAGGTCAGTCAAAGTGACCAAGCACATATAGTGTGGTAACATGCATTGATATTAAAGTAGTTTAATTAACAATTTTGAACACAACATGTATAACTTATTGTGACATGCATACTTTGGCATGTATATCTATACACAAGTTACCTATCTTATCTAAGAGTTATACCGAAATACTAAGATAAGATTTTTCTGTTTTAGAAAGAAGATAACGATACTAAAGTCTCCACACCTTCAGGCTTATCCTGGATACAAAAAGGAACTTTAAAGATATTCTCAAAAACAGCATCTTAAATACCCAGATGTGATTAACGTTCCTTTTGAATAATAGCATTTTATGATATTTGATTGAAATATCCTTTTACCACATAAATAAACATTGACATTATTTTATCTAATTTGTAATATATAGTTTGTTTCTCCAGTGCTATGTTTACCCTTCACAACACATTCAGATTCTGAAGGTAGTGATTATAAAGTTCAGTTTGAAATATATGTATGTATGTGTTTCATTGTAATGGATAACAAATAAAAATTAAATTGGATATACTGTTCAGATTGATTTTTTTAAACAATAAAACTTGTAATTTATAAAATAAACGTGAATTCCATGTTTGTTTGTTTTCATTCTCATGTAGTTGTCAATAACAGTGTATGAAATAAAGCATAGGGGCAAGTCAGCTTTCTGCTAGTTTTGTTAGCCCCTGTGTATATTGCCTGAACACTAATTACTTTTGTTATCCAAAATCTATGATCAACATCACAAAACTTAAACTTATGTACTGTTGCAAATTATCAGTTATTTTAGCCTAGAAAATAAATTCCTACATTTTGAAAAAAAATACATAAGACATATTTGCAGTGTTGGTAGTGTATTTTGTGAAATTTGAGTAAATTTTGTTATAGTCTACTGTACTCAAACATTTACTTGCTGTGTAACTGATTTATATTCTATAACAGTGAAATAAAATACTGTGTAATTTTAAGGTGCTGATTTTTCAATGTAATCAAACTTAACGCTCAGTAATACTGAAATTGCAATGCATGTAAATATTTGTAAGATAATAAATATTTTTTGTTTACACCACGAAATTATTGTAAAAACATTTTAAGAAATGTAACAATTTTATTCACATTTTCCTATTAAGTGCTAAACATGTTTTTTTTCCTCTTTCTTATTTCCGTCTTTCAAGCTCTACTCAAATAAGTGGTTGAGTCTAACGCAAAATGTATATTTTTTCTTTATGTTAAAGAAACGATAAATTAAATAATCGAACTCCGGTTTTGTATTAGTGAACTAAAAAAATGCACTTCACGAAAGCGCGAGAACATTCTGTTAGCCTTGATTTTTTGTCTACTTTGAATTATACATTTGTGGAGAAATGATAAAAAGTATCTAAAAAAAATGGAAAACTTCATTTCTAAGTTCTTGTTGTTTGATTAGCTTTTTCACTCTGAAAAATGATTTTTTCTACAATATATTGTATAATTTACATAAATACCTAGATATATGTATATCATGTACTAAATAGTATAGATGATACTTTTGAATGATGACTGGAGTATTAAAATAAATTAGTACTTTAAATATCTGAAACTTATTAATATTATTCTTTGTTAATAGTCTTTGATATAACTAGACGTGCAAAATAAAACCTTAAAAGCAAAATAATCATGTGAAATACAAAATAAAAAGAAGCTTTATGGAATTTAATTTTGTTAACGGTATAACTCATAAATACAAAATATAAAATACAATTCAAATTTTGAAGCATAATAGGAAGATAATTTTGTTCAAGGTAAGTGGAATACGTCATTATTTGAATATGATTATGTTTTGACTGAAGGTAAGGGAGCAACATAATTATTTAAGTTTAAATGATAAACGTTTCTAAGAAAGTGGATTACATGATTTTTTTTGTTGTAAATACAATAATATATTTTTTTATTATCAAATTGGACGATATTTTTCAAAATTTTCATAATTCATTAATTGGCCATGTGGTTATGACGTTCGTCCCATAATCTGAGGGTTGCATGGTCGAATCAACGTCACACATACTCGCCCTTTCGTCGGTAGAGGATGTTATAAAGTAATGGTAAATCCCACTATTTATTCTTAAAATAGTACCTACAATCGTCGGTGGGTCTTTAACTGCTATATTAAGGACGGCTAACGGAAATAGTCCTCGTAAAGCATAGCGCGAAATTCAAACAAAAAAATTATTTATCAACTGACATTTTCTGATCAGGCAGTTGATGAAAAAATAAGAGCTCCTCTTTATTAGATTTGTCCAATATTTCTAACAATTCTCTTAAAAATAGTGAAATTAATATTTAGTCAAATATAAAAATTATTAGAAATAACTTTATAATGAAGCATCTGATTTTCTGAATCTATCCTCCTCTGTTTAATAGCATGATGGCAATCTTTGGTAGTTATAATATTTGAATTATTCTGCACTATGTATCAGTACTGCTATGAGTTGAAAATTGTTTTCCTGAAAAATGTAGTTCATGAGAGAGAAAAAATCTGAAGTTTTCCTGATTGTGGATATTCTGCATCGGATTTAAAGGACGGTTTAGTTTTAACACTTCTTTCTTAAACTAACAAAATATTCGTTTTATCGTGTGATGAATTGTATTAAGTTCTTGTCCTTCATTTTCTGTCAGGACGAATTAATTAAAAACAAACAACCATGTAAATCTTAGTGTAACAACTGTGAATTGTTGGACGTATATTGTGACAGTTAATACACTTACAGCTATATTACAAACAATATAAACAAACACACAATTATTACTGAAATAAACATTTAATGTATAATAGCTGTTACATTTAAATGGGCGAAAAATATGTAAACAAACATTTCATTACTTTTTGGTTTAATATTTCACACAAGGTTTAACATTATATGTCGTAATAAGTAAATACTGCATGAAAGGAAATCATAAAACATGAAAAAAGCTTGTGAATTGTTGAACTAAAGCCACAGTCTCTTAAATTTCAATAATAGTTATGAATGTTCCGATAATATGTTAAAACGTTAAGTTTTCAAAGTTTATATTGAATTTGCTTGTACATAAACGTAAATATTTATATTACTATGTAAGTTCCTGCTAACCCAATAATATCAATAATAGTGAATTTAAATATTTTGTGCAATTTTGTGAGTATCAATCCCATTCGTGTAACTGTACAATGTGGAGATAAAATCCATCTTGATTTCTCTTAACTCCATAGAGAAAATATTAACAAAGTCGGTTTTATAAATTCGTTTATTAATCCTATTTCGCTGTTTTGAAGAAACATCGGGTTGGTTTCGAGCTTTTCCAATGATAAACGTATCTTGGTTGTCAGAATTTTCAATAAGAATGACAACGTTTTCCTTGTGATGTCTTTGTTTACTGTTTGGTTTAATGACAATAAGTTCATCATAATTTTTCACATGTCTATCAGACAGAGGTCGCTGTATATATTCTTCAATAGCTTTTGTTTGTTTCGATCCTGGTGTTCCTCTCTGAAGATGTAGAATACAGTAATGTTTAGTAGCGCAACACTCAAAATTTTAGTGATAATTTTACTATAACATGCATAAAAACAAATAAATGTTTCTATGAAACCTATAAATTATGAAATTGGATTCAGTTATCTCATAAATGTTTTCTGGAAACTAGGAAAATTATCTCAACCATTGTTTCATGTAGTTAATAAAGAATAATATACAGCAGACAATAGCTTAAATACTGTTTTCCATTTATATTTTACACGTTCACAAAGGATAACTAGATTGTTTATATTATTACCTAGACACGATGAAAGTACGGTTATAATTAAATGTCAAGTGTTCCACTCAGTTTTTTGTTATATAGCTAGAAAAGATGAACGTACGGTTATAATTAAATGTTAGGTGTTCTACTCAATTTATTGTTATATAACTAGACAAGATGAAGGTGCGATTGTAATTAACTATCAAGTGTTCCTCATTTTATTATTGTTATATAACTAGACAAGATGAAAGTACGGTTATAATTAAATGTCAAGTGTTCCACTCATTTTATTGTTATATAACTAGACAAAATGAAAGTACGGTTATAATTAAATGTCAAGTGTTTTACTCAATTTATTGTTATATAACTAGACAAGATAAAAGTACGGTTATAATTAAATGTCAAGTGTTTTACTCAATTTATTGTTATATAACTGGACAAGATGAAAGTGCGGTTATAATTAAATGTCAAGTGTTCCACTCAATTTATTGTTATATAACTAGACAAGATGAAAGTACAGTTATAATTAAATATCAAGTGTTTTACTCATTTTATTGTTATATAACTAGACAAGATGAAAGTACGGTTATAATTAAATGTCAAGTGTTCTACTCAATTCATTGTTATATAAATTACATATGAAAAGTTATGTTATATGAACTACAAATGACTGGTTATTTACTTCATGTTACAAAGAGAAATAGTTTTCAAACTTTTTTTTTTTTTTTGCAACTTTGGAGTAAATCACGCACCTAATGATGCTTTAAAATGTTCAATAATTCATTATCAGTACAAAAGGACATTCTGATCTTTATGTTTTCCAGATGTTATTAATGCTATGAACATTAGTAAAGGTAATCAGACTTATCAGACCTCAAAGGTATCGAACACGTGTAGGTCTATTTTGGAAAACAAATCTCATGTATTCAAACGATTCTGAACATTAAAGATTCTCTGAACGCATCTTTTCAGTAGTTGTGGATAACCAAGGTATTAACAACACTGATTTTAAACATGCAACATCTGTTTAATATTGTACACGTAGTTTGACGTAGCGTACATTATATTAAAAGGGAATGTTTTTAACTGTAAAAATTTAAATTTACTTGTATCAAATATTAATTATAACGTAAGATGAATAAGAACTTAATTGAATTTCGAACCAAAGTATTTCTTTCTTCCAGGTCGTTTTCATATATCGTCTCCAGGGTTGTTCGTTTGGCCACTTTTTGCTTTCTTAATATATTAGATTTTTGTCTTCTTAACATTCTTTGTTGGGACCTTCTTCCACTTTCAGTGATCAGTGGCATAGCCTCCAATATATCAATTCATAAGTGGATATCTTTTCATCACCAGGCTGTTTGTGTTCGACACGGTTTTTTAAAACATTCCGTTCTTTCCGAGTTTTTTCTTTCCAGATGTAGAAACAACAAAGAACGCTGCACAATCATTACAGAAAGTAAATAAATAAGAATCACGTGTTTCAAGACCATTAAAATACATATTCTTATTAAATAAGCTATGAATAATAGGTTACAGTTATAACTATAAATGTGTTTCATGCTTAACCAACAAATAATTGTATGGATTCTTTATGTATTCAGTTATAATGTTTCGAACCATGGAACGTAGTACTTCACATGAAGCCACATATACCAACATGATACGTCATATAAAGGTGGAGATCTCAACGTATGGAACGTAGTACTTCACATGAAGCCACATGTACCAACATAATACGTCATATAAAGGTGGAGGTCTCAACTTAATACCTTGCTTGAAATCAGATCTATCAACATAGTGTCTCGTGAGAAGACAGATACATGAATATAGTACCTCACGTGAAAGCAGATGTTTCTAACAGCAGTGTGAGTACAGAAACCAATATCTTCAAATAATTACTTCCTGTGTTCCACATACTTTAATTATAAAGAAATTGAAGATAACATGTAACTTACCACAAAGCAATAAGAAATATCAAAATGAGTGCTGTCCACCAAGCGTATCTTGTAACTGTAGATTTTAAAACTGAGGGGAGCGTAGCGTTCGGAACCACTTCAGTTGGATCTTAAGACAGAGAGTCGTATTTAAAATCAGTTTACTTACTTTATCGATTTCATAAAACAGAGAAAAAAAACTTCAAATGTAAGTTAACAATAATAGTAATGTGTATAATTCTTTAAGCCCAACAATAATCTTCATTTAACATATTTAAAATTTTAATTCAATAAATACGATAATCTTCACGATGAGAAATCCACTGGAAATAAAATATATCTCAGAATGGCTGGTATGGGTATTAACACTTTTATTGACAAGCAGAGAATAACGTTTTAAAACGTTATTACGTATCAGTCGTTGTGAGATACAAATACGATATTTCTTGCATTTATAATGTATTTTCATATTAAACAGCGCCCGGAATGGCAAGGAAGGTTAATGCATTCGACTCGTAATGTGAGGGTCGTAATGCCATCCCTAATTTAGCAGTGTAAGACCAGAGAGAAGGCAACTAGTTGTGACCACCAAAGGCCAACATTTGGGACACTTTTTTACAAAGAAATAGAAGGATTGATAGTCACTTTATAACGCTATCACTGAAAGAGCGATCATGTTTGGTGTAACGGGGTTCGATCCCGTGACCTATAGATTAGGAGTCGAGCGTCCTACCAGTAAAGAAAGATTTATATAAAATTATTATAACTCTCATTATAAGATAATATTAAACAAATTACTGATTAATACCTCATTATGTACTAGAATCACCAAGTAGACATTTTAAGATATATTTGAAATTTCAATAGTATCTTAATATGAAAATAGTGGCGCCAAGTAACATTGAGTCGTATAACTTAATACAATTATGTAAACATATAATTTCTGAGTAAACGTTTTCTTCATAGTGTTAGCAGTCTTTCTCTTAAAACCAAACTTTGGAAAATCTGTTTAGAGGCCCGGCATGACCAGGTAGGTTAAGGCGTTTGACTCGTAATCCGAGGATCGCGGATTCGAATCTCTGTCACACCAAACATGCTCGCCCTTTCAGCCTTAGAGGTGTTATAATGTGACGGTCAATCCTACTATTCGTTGGTAAAAGAGTAGCCCAAGAGTTGGCGGTAGGTGTCTTACCTCTAATCTTACACTGCTAAATTATGTATGGCTAGCGCAGATAGCCCTCGTGTAGCAATATATATATATATATATGTAATTGTTAACTATTTTACCAAAACAATACCACTCTGTCATATATATGTTTTTATGTAAATATAAGATTTTGACAAAGAAATATTAACACACTATGTCGTTACAACAATTGTTGCCACCTCCTGGAAAAGCTTTTCCGAAAAAAGCAAATCTGTTTAATACACTAAAAACCATGGAAGTTATGAAGTGTCTTATTATAACAATGTGTTTTAACAAAAATAAACATTTTTTTAACTTTTAAAGAAACAATAAAAGAAAACCATTACTTCTACAAAGATCTTTATTATCAGCTCCTTCGTCATTAGTTATTTTATCTCCAGGACAAGGTATACAGGCGTCAGCAGCATAAGATGTCACATAAGTCCCTCCTGGACACGGTAGGCAGTGAGTTTGTAATCCATTGTCATAGTGACCAGGAGGACATGGATCTAAAACCGTTAAAAGTACATAGCTAAGCATTTATTTACTTAGTGTTAATTTTTATAGTCCTTTCAACGAGTTTATTATCAAAAATCAAATTTATTGTATCAAAACTACATTATGTTAAAAAGCCTTTCATCTTTTGTGTTTAATGGAAACTATTAACGTTATTGTGTGTAATATACTTACAACACTTGTCAGCATCTCTTCGGTATCCTCGAGTACAAGTGAGATTCTCGGCTGGAACATACACTGGAGAAAACAACAGAGAGTTAATATTTTTTGTTAGCACGTTTTTGTGTGTCACCGTTGGAATTTTAGGTTTTTCACAATGAGCACGACGCACTAGTTATAATATTAATTATAACTCACTCTGTAAAATAACAACATAAATGTTACTTTCATTCGTGAGAAAAATAAAACGTATCAAAATTGTTTCTTAACATAAGACTTTTGTTTCTTTATGTACTTCCTGATTAAGTTAACTAATGAAACTAATCACACTGGAAACCTGGAATTTATAAAATTACACGATCTTTTCTTCGGTACATTTGATTTATGTTGGTGTTTCCCTTGCAAAATTCTTATTTGTCACAGTTAAACTGTTGTCACTGTTTATGCTAATATCAGTTATGAAAATACAGGTTATTTTGGGAATATTACGTTGGTAAAATGTATCAGTAAATGATTGTGTCTTGCAAACAACAAAATATCAAATAATATCCTTATAATGCAGAAGTTGCATGAAATGCATTCCGAGTAAATTTTCCATTTGAAGTTAATATAAAAGCAAATACTTAATTTTTTGTGGATTTATCAAGATAAATAATATTGGGATCTAACACCTTTCACTGTAAATTTAAAGTATTTTTTCAGAGTACGTTCTTAAAAACTTCGTAGATATGATTTGTATCTTTACAGTTCGTAAGATTTTGCTTCAATATACAGAAGTTGAGTTCATTATATCAAAATAACTTTGGAGCTTTACCACTTCTCTCTACAGGTTTTCCATAATCCATTTCGTCTCTGATCACATAGTTACTACATCAGTGACGTAACTGGTATGTCTGTGTGTACAATAACATGCATATCTATTTAATTATTCAGCGGGTAATCTCGTTCCTAGGTTGAGATATTTCTATTGCGTCCTGTCGCTGGGACACTAAGATGGTTTTTATCTGTGACATTTGAGTTCGTACGATTTGTTGCAGGTCTTTTTCCGAATTATTCTGGCTAACCAAAATTATTTTTTCGATGCTCTTAAGTACAATAAATATCTTTCTTTCGAAAAACTTAAATTCTCATTTGAATATATTTTCATGAGTTGGGCATATAAAGATTTACATTGGAAGGTCTGTTACATACCTTTCCCAAAAGCCAATTTTCGGTTACATCACACCATTTACGAAATGTTAAGCTATGTCATAAAGTAGTTCTGATAAATTCTGTTCTGCTGTGACTTTATATCAGATTGAGTTACACTATTTGCCAGGTTGCTTGTTCAAAACTGTTTTGGTATGGCCTACTAATCCCTATAAAGTATTATTGCTATGAACATCAGTGGCAGTCTTTCATTAATACTCTTTGATTATTATACGAGTACCGATAAGATTACGAGTTCGTCTTCATCACTACCCTGAAACAGCTCTTTAACATCAACTGATGGAATGTGATGCATCTTTCAAGAGTATATTATAGCTGTCAATATCAACATCTTCAAATAATCTGCCGACCCACTTAGCACCTTGGAGTTGGGCAATATCACTCATTACTGGAGTCCTGATTAGTTGGACCAGTATATGGACGAACAAAGGGTCGTAGGGTTTATCTTTAGAAAGTGTAGTATTGATGGTAACATTTAAAGTAATTATATGTGGATATGTTTACCAATACTTATTCATACCACACTTAAATATCAACATTTCCTCTCATGAACATTAAGAAAAACACATTTCATGTTATTTCTAAAGTAATAATTCCTTGTAAGTACTTTTAACACAATTGTAAGAATCTCTTTTATGCATTTATATTTCTGAGGAATCACTTGAAGCTAATAAATTTTGCAGACATTCTACAATGGGTAATTTAAAACTTTTTATTACAGAACTCATATATAATTCGACGTTTCTAGGTTATAAGCGATTAGGAAGGAGATTTGAGATAACGGTGATATAGAGAAACCTCAATCAACAACACGATATTCACCCAGTTGTGAGTTTTACTTAAATTCTTGTAAAAAAATAAAGCAAATACAATACTAATGTCATTTATAAAATACTTTATGGCAACTTCCATGTATTTTACGTCGGAGAAACAGACCCGAAACTCAAAACAACATTCATGTAACACAAAGAAATACAATCTCACGTTTTGAATTTAACACTGCAACTCTATAGAGAACATATTAACAAAGTCGGTTTTTTAAATTCGTTTATTAATTCTATTTCGCTGTTTTGAAGAAACATCAGGTTGGTTTCGAGCTTTTCCAATGATAAACGTATCTTGGTTGTCAGAATTTTCAATAAGAATAACAACGTTTTCCTTGTGATGTCTTTTGTTTACTGTTTGGTTTAATGACAATAAGTTCATCATAATTTTTCACATGTCCATCAGACAGAGGTCGCTGTATATATTCTTTCAATAGCTTTTGTTTGTTTCGATCCTGGTGTTCCTCTGAAGATGTAGAATATAGTTATGTTTAGTAGCGCAACACTCAAAATAGTAATAATTTTACTATAACATGCATAAAAACAAATAAATGTTTCTGTGAAACCTATAAATTATGAAATTGGTTTCAGTTATCTCATAAATGTTTTATGGAAACTAGGAAAATTATCTCAACCATTGTTTCATGTGTAGTTAATAAAGAATAATATACAGCAGACAATAGCTTAAATACTGTTTTCCATTTATATTTTACACGTTCACAAAGGATAACTAGATTGTTTATATTATTACCTAGACACGATGAAAGTACAGTTATAATTAAATGTCAAGTGTTCTACTTGATTTATTGTTATATAACTAGACAAGATGAAAGTACGGTTATAATTAAATGTCAAGTGTTCCACCCAATTTATTGTATATAATTTAAGCATGAAAAGTTATGTTATCTGAACTACAAATGACTGGTTATTTACTTTATGTTACAGTAAGAAGCCAGTTTTCAAACTGTCTTTTTTTTTTTTTTGCAACTTTGAGTAAATCACGCACCTAATGGTGCTTTAAAATATTCAATAATTCAGTTATCAGTAGTAGTAGTATGTATGTGAATGAAAAATTACAAAAGGACATTCTGATCTTTATGTTTTCCAGATGTTATTAATGCTATGAACATTAGTAAAGGTAATCAGACTTATCAGACCTCAACGGTATCGAACACGTGTAGGTCTATTTTGGAAAACAAATCGCATGTATTCAAACGATTCTGAACATTAAAGATTCTCTGAACGCATCTTTTCTTTGGATACCCAAGGTATTAACAACATTGATTTTAAACATGCAACATCTGTTTGATATTGTACACGTAGTTTGACGTAGCGTACATTATATTAAAATGGAATGTTTTTAACTGTAAAATGTAAATTTACTTGTATCAAATATTAATTATAACGTAAGATGAATAAGAACTTAATTGAATTTCGAACCAAAGTATTCCTTTCTTCCAGGTCGTTTTCATATATCGTCTCCAGGGTTGTTCGTCTGGCCACTTTTTGCTTTCTTAATATATTAGTTTTTGTCTTCTTAACATTCTTTGTTGGGACCTTCTTCCCACTTTCAGCGATCAGTGGCATAGCCTCCAATATATCCAATTCATAAGTGGATATCTTTTCATCACCAAGTTGTTTGTGTTCGACACGGTTTTTTAAAACATTCCGTTCTTTCCGAGTTTTATCTTTCCAGTTGTAGAAACAACAAAGAACGCTGCACAATCATTACAGAAAGTAAATAAATAAGAATCACGTGTTTCAAGACCATTAAAATACATATTATTATTAAATAATCTATGGATAATGGGTTATAGTTATAACTATAAATGTGTTTCATGCTTAACCAACAAATAGTTGTATGGATTCTTCAGACACGTGTATTCAGTTATAATGTTTCTGAACCATGGAACGTAGTACTTCACATGAAGCCACATGTACCAACATGATACGTCATATTAAGGTGGAGATCTCAACGTATGGAACGTAGTACTTCACATGAAGCCACATGAACCAACATAAAACGTCATATAAAGGTGGAGGTCTCAACTTAATACCTTGCTTGAAATCAGATCTATCAACATAGTGTCTCGTGAGAAGACAGATACATGAATATAGTACCTCACGTGAAAGCAGATGTTTCTAACAGCAGTGTGAGTACAGAAACCAATATCTTCAAATGATTACTTCCTGTGTTCCACATACTTTAATTATAAAGAAATTGAAGATAACATGTAACTTACCACAAAGCAATAAGACATATCAAAATGAGTGCTGTCCACCAAGCGTATCTTGTAACTGTAGATTTTAAAACTGAGGGGAGCGTAGCTTTCGGAACCACTTCAGTTGGATCTTAAGACAGAGAGTCGTATTTAAAATCAGTTTACTTACTTTATCGATTTCATAAAACAGAGAAAAAAAACTTCAAATGTAAGTTAACAATAATAGTAATGTGTATAATTCTTTAAACCCAACAATAATCTTAATTTAACATATTTAAAATTTTAATTCAATAAATACGATAATCTTCACGATGAGAAATCCACTGGAAATAAATATATATCTCAGAATGGCTGGTATGGGTATTAACACTTTTATTGACAAGCAGAGAATAACGTTTTAAAACGTTATTACACGTATCAGTCGTTGTGAGATACAAATACGATATTTCTTGCATTTATAATGTATTTTCATATTAAACAGCGCCCGGAATGGCAAGGAAGGTTAATGCATTCGACTCGTAATGTGAGGGTCGTAATGCCATCCCTAATTTAGCAGTGTAAGACCAGAGAGAAGGCAACTAGTTGTGACCACCAAAGGCCAACATTTGGGACACTTTTTTTACAAAGAAATAGAAGGATTGATAGTCACTTTATAACGCTATCACTGAAAGAGCGATCATGTTTGGTGTAACGGGGTTCGATCCCGTGACCTATAGATTAGGAGTCGAGCGTCCTACCAGTAAAGAAAGATTTATATAAATTATTATAACTCTCATTATAAGATAATGCTAAACAAATTACTGATTAATACCTCATTTTGTACTAGAATCACCAAGTAGACATTTTAAGATATATTTGAAATTGCAATAGTATCTTAATATGAAAATAGTGGCGCCAAGTAACATTGAGTCGTATAACTTAATACAATTATGTAAACATATAATTTCTGAGTAAACGTTTTCTTCATAGTGTTAGCAGTCTTTCTCTTAAAACCAAACTTTGGAAAATCTCTGTTTGGAGGCCCGGCATGACCAGG
Source organism: Tachypleus tridentatus (assembly GCF_004210375.1). Lineage (NCBI taxonomy): Eukaryota > Metazoa > Arthropoda > Merostomata > Xiphosura > Limulidae > Tachypleus > Tachypleus tridentatus. The sequence goes on from NC_134830.1 coordinate 130,569,055, forward strand.
TAGGTTAAGGCGTTTGACTCGTAATCCGAGGATCGCGGATTCGAATCTCTGTCACACCAAACATGCTCGCCCTTTCAGCCGTAGAGGTGTTATAATGTGACGGTCAATCCTACTATTCGTTGGTAAAAGAGTAGCCCAAGAGTTAGCGGTAGGTGTCTTACCTCTAATCTTACACTGCTAAATTATGTATGGCTAGCGCAGATAGCCCTCGTGTAGCAATATATATATATATGTAATTGTTAACTATTTTACCAAAACAATACCACTCTGTCATATATATGTTTTTATGTAAATATAATATTTTGACAAAGAAATATTAACACACTAAATCGTTACAACAATTGTTCCCATTTCCTGGAAAAGCTTTTCCGAAAAAAGCAAAGCTGTTTAATACACTAAAAACCATGGAAGTTATGAAGTGTCTTATTATAACAATGTGTTTTAACAAAAATAAACATTTTTTTAACTTTTAGAGAAACAATAAAAGAAAACCATTACTTCTACAAAGATCTTTATTATTAGCTCCTTCGTCATTAGTAATTTTATCTTCAGGACAAGGCATACAGGCGTCAGCAGCATAAGATGTCATGTAAGTCCCTCCTGGGCACGGTAGGCAGTGAGTTTGTAATCCATTGTCATAGTGACCAGGAGGACATGGATCTAAAACCGTTAAAAGTACATAGCTAAGCATTTATTTACTCAGTGTTAATTTTTATAGTCCTTTCAACGAGTTTATTATCAAAAATCAAATTTATTGTATCAAATCTACATTATATTAAAATTTTTCATCTTTTTTGTTTAATGGAAACTATTAACGTTATTGTGTGTAATATATACTTACAACACCTGTCAGCATCTCTTCGGTATCCTCGAGTACAAGTGAGATTCTCGGCTGGAACATACACTGGAGAAAACAACAGAGAGTTAATATTTTTGTTAGCACGTTTTGTGTCACCGTTGGAATTTTAAGGTTTTTCACAATGAGCACGACGCACTAGTTATAATATTAATTATAACTCACTCTGTAAAATAACAACATAAATGTTACTTTTCGTGAGAAAAATAAAACGTATCAAAACTGTTTCTTAACAGAAGACTGTTGTTTCTTTATGTACTTCCTAATTGAGTTAACTAATGAAACTAATCACACAAATTTGGAAATTTATGAAATTACACACGATCTTTTTTTTTTCTAGGTACATTTGATTTTTGTTGGTGTTTCCCCTGCAAAATTCTTATTTGTCACAGTTAAACTGTTGTCACTGTTTATGTTAATATCAGTCATGTAAATACAGATTCTTTTGGGAATATTACGTTGGTAAAATGTATCAGTAAATGATTGTGTCTTGCAAACAACAAAATATCAAATAATATCCTTATAATGCAGAAGTTGCATGAAATGCATTCCGAGTAAATTTTCCATTTGAAGTTAATATAAAAGCAAATACTTAATTTTTTGTGGATTTATCAAGATAAATAATATTGGGATCTAACACCTTTCACTGTAAATTTAAAGTATTTTTTTCACAGTACGTTCTTAAAAAACTTCGTAGATATGATTTGTATCTTTACAGTTCGTAAGATTGTGCTTCAATATACAGAAGTTGAGTTCATTATATCAAAATAACTTTGGAGCTTTACCACTTCTCTCTACAGGTTTTCCATAATCCATTTCGTCTCTGATCACATAGTTACTACATCAGTGACGTAACTGGTATGTCTGTGTGTACAATAACATGCATATCTATTTAATTATTCAGCGGGTGATCTCGTTCCTAGGTTGAGATATTTCTATTGCGTCCTGTCGCTGGGACACTAAGGTGGTTTTTATCTGTGACATTTGAGTTCGTACGACTTGTTGCAGGTCTTTTTCCGAATTATTCTGGCTAACCAAAATTATTTTTTCGATGCTCTTAAGTACAATAAATATCTTTCTTTCGAAAACTTAAATTCTCATTTGAATATATTTTCATGAGTTGGGCATATAAAGATTTACATTGGAAAGGTCTGTTACATACCTTTCCCAAAAGTAACCAATTTTCGGTTACATCACACCATTTATGAAATGTTAAGCTATGTCATAAAGTAGTTCTGATAAATTCTGTTCTACCGTGACTTTATATCAGATTGAGTCACATTATATGCCAGGTTGCATGTTCAAAACTGTTTTGGTATGGCCTACTAATCCCTATAAACTGTAAAGTATTATTGCAATGAACGTCAGTGGCAGTCTTTCATTAATATTCTTTGATTATTATACGAGTACCGATAAGATTACGAGTTCGTCTTCATCACTACCCTGAAACAGCTTTTTTCAGGGCATCTTTAACATCAACTGATGGAATGTGATGCATCTTCCAAGAGTATATTATAGCTGTCAATATCAACATCTTCAAATAATCTGCCGACCCACTTAGCACCTTGAGTTAAGCAATATCACCCATTACTGGAGTCCTGATTAGTTGGACCAGTATATGGATGAACAAAGGGTCGTAGGGTTTATCTTTAGAAAGTGTAGTATTGATGGTAACATTTAAAGTAATTATATGTGGATATGTTTACCAATACTTATTCATACCACACTTAAATATCAACATTTCCTCTCATGAACATTAAGAAAAACACATTTCTTGTTATTTCTAAAGTAATAATTCCTTGTAAGTACTTTTAACACAATTGTAAGAATCTCTTTTATGCATTTATATTTCTGAGGAACTCACTTGAAGCTAATAAATTTTGCAGACATTCTACAATGGGTAATTTAAAACTTTTTATTACAGAATTCATATATAATTCGACGTTTCTAGGTTATAAAGCGATTTGGAAGGAGATTTGAGATAACGGTGATATAGAGAAACCTCAGTCAACAACACGATACTCACCCAGCCAATAACCCCAAATACAATAAACAAAATACTTAAATTCTTGTAAAAAAATAAAGCAAATATAATACTAATGTCATTTATAAAATACTTTATGGCAACTTCCACGTATTTTACGTCAGAGAAACAAGCCCGAAACTCAAAACAACATTCATGTAACACAAAAAAATACAATCTCACGTTTTAAATTTAACACTGCAACTCAAATAAATATACTACAGGTAACATTTAAATACTAAACAGAGAATCCAACATCACTAGACGATAAACTAAATAATTCCTTGTAATACAAGAGCAAACACACATTAAACCAATATAAAGAAACACTTTTATATCTATATTAATAAACTTCAATAAATTTTGTTCGATGTATTATAATTTGAAGATAATACTTTTACTTTATAAGATTTTATAATTTATAAAATATTCTGAGAATACTAAGAGTAATGCAGCTAGTATTAATAGGAAATTACATGAAGGTTGTTAAAAACTATCATATCAAGATAAGACAGTTTAATTGTCATTAGAATTAAATGATATAAAAAATAACGTCTTGGATTATTAAATAAATCGATAAAAACACAGTTTAATTAACGTAGATGGGAGTATTTTAAAATTCCTATTTAGTGCAGTAACAACAGTTCGATCAGTAGAGACAAATCCCTAAAGAAATTATTTACTATGTAAGTGAACAAACGAATAGTATGAATTATTTGACTGAACCAACTGAATACCATGATTAGAAAAGTATCCAGATTATTGGTAAGTGTCACTAATATATCAATACATATCAGAGAAAAGCAAAATAAAATATAAAACAAGAGCTGAGATGTTAGTTTTCAATGAGAAAATTCAGAATAATTGACAGTAGTTAGCTTTTACAGTGGAAAACAGTAGATCGTAGTTAGCTAAGTTAGTACAAGGGCTGTATGTGACCGCAAATAGAAAGTTATGTTCTTGCTTTCTACTTTGAATAACCTATCAAATCTATTAAACAAAAGCGAAAGATTACCTCACACTTACAGTCTGGGGTCTATCACACATAGTTATCAGATTTTCATACACGTGGACTGATATTACTACAGCTACAATTAGAGATACCTTGAAAATGTTTAGACAAATTACATAGAACTGTACTTATTGTAGCTGTATTAATATCAATCCACGTGTAATACATGGAAATCTGACAACTATATGTAGGGACCACAAACTGTAAGTATGAGATAATCTTCTTTCACTTTTGTCTGATAAATTTGATAACTTATTTAGAGTAGAAAACAAGAACTTAACTTTCTAAGAAACTGTAGAGAATAAAAAGCTTTACGAATGATCAAGCACACAGAGTTTTTCTTACAGCAAAACCACATCGGGCTATTTACTGTGTCCACCGAGGACAATCGAACTACTGATCTGAGCGTTGTAAATCCATAGACTTACCGCTGTCCCATGGGGAGACTATTTCATTAAAACAATAACTCAATGAACATAGTTATTTAATGTTAAGTGTTAACTGATTTTATCTGTTGTCAGTACAAAACTGGTTGCCACTCAGTTCGATTATAAGACTATAATCGTAACGTTTTTTAATGAATGTTTAAATGGTACAATAGATTATACTATAGGCCTGACATGGCCAAGCGCGTAAGGCGTGCGACTCGTAATCCGAGGGTCGCGGGTTCGCGCCCGCGTCGCGCTAAACATGCTCGCCCTCCCAGCCGTGGGGGGCGTATAATGTGACGGTCAATCTCACTATTCGTTGGTAAAAGAGTAGCCCAAGAGTTGGCGGTGGGTGGTGATGACTAGCTGCTTTCCCTCTAGTCCTACACTGCTAAATTAGGGACGGCTAGCACAACTAGTCCTCGAGTAGCTTTGTGCGAAATTCCAAACAACAACAAAAAAAAAAGATTATACTACACGTTTTTAAGTTGTGAGTTTTGTTTCTATTTTTCTTTGTAAATATGCACCATACTTAAACTAAACACATACTTATTCGACTTGATTTAAACCTATTCATAAAGAATGTGAAAACAGCGTATTTGCAAGTCATTTGAAAATATTGAACAATAAGAGAATGAATTTAAAAGAAAACAACAGTTTTAATAAATGAAGTTTTAATTAAAGTTCCTTTAACCAAAGAAATTATTCAGTCACATTTATTCCAGTTTAAACATTAAATCATCGTAATATCACTGCTTCGCCAACTTAAACATTTTATAGTCATCCTGTACATATTTTACAACGCGTAAAGAAAAGAATATTTTGATCGCTATAGATGAGACCGACTAATGGGTTCTAACATTAAAGAAAACTCTAAACCGCGATTTTCGCACACCACTGACTTAAAATCAGTAATGAGCAAATTGAGAAAATGAGGCAGAAATATTTGCGAGCAAATGTGACGTTAAACATAATTATTAGGCTTTACTAACCTCTGCACTCCCCATCAAAACCTGATACTATTAAAGAAACATCCGTTTATGGTAAGAACGAAGTTTAGAATGAAAATATCTAATTTGTGTATGTAAAAATAAATGTAGAGCTAAGTTGTTTATGTGTTTTCTTTTAGCAAAGCCACGTCGGGCTATCTACTGAGCTCCGCGAGGGATTCGAACCTCTGATTTTAGCGTTGTAAATCCGTAGACTTACCACTGTACTAGCGGGGGAAGAGTTAAGCTAGAAAAAAAAAAAAAAAGAATCGAACGGCAGTGGTATTAACAGTTTGAAGCTACTGTATAGAAACTTTAAACCAATTGAAAATGTAGAGTATCAGTAAGATATCTTTACATTTACAAATTTTAACCAAATCTTTAGATTTCTAAGGCTGATTTGTCAGAGAGTATCTTATTTACTTTTAACTTCGTTAACTACCAAGTTCTGTGAGGGAAAATCAGGAATTCCATAGCTCTAACCAATGAATACAAATAAATATCAGAAACATACAGTAAGATTGATAAAATGTTGGTTATCGTATTTTTAGTGGTAGTTAAACTATATTTCAAATGTTTAGCAAACGATAATTAATGACAGAATTAATTTTCATTTTATTTGTATGAACATCCGGCTTGGTTGTTTACTAAAACATAAAACGTTGATATAAACTTTTTATTGTGAAATAATTAAGTTAAAAGTGATACTATTGTCATCATAAACCACAAAAGCAAAGTTTAAAGAGAAGAATAGGCCTTTTCCATTTACCTTAGGCATAAGCAATTAGGAAATAACATTTTGTGCCCAGGAACAAGGAAAGGTAAACATTTTGTTACATAGTGTAATCTTACGTATACACAGGCAATTATTTTTTATAATCAATACACATGGTGAGTGAAATATCAAACAAAAAGGTTATGGCTGAAAGAAATTTAAAAGCAAGATGGACGATATCAATTTAGATGTTATTTCTGTTAAATTAGTACAGTTTGATAAATGAAAATATGGTCTACAAAAAAAAACACCATGAATTTACCTCTGACATCATGTTTGTAATCACCTTTACGATTTTTGCATGTGTAAATTCCCGCGTCTTCAAATTGCACGTTGCTTAGCACTAATTCGCCACCGTATTTTATTTGCGTTCTCTCACTATTAATAACTTGTTCATTGAGATTTGAGTACCAAATAACTGGTTCTTCTCTCTCGCTTGGTTTGAACATATTAATGTAAGAGTAGAACCACGTTCAGTTTCGTAGACGAATTTAAAACCTGAAACGAGCAGGAAACTGCCGAAAATATAAAATAATTGAGTGTAATTAGCCATTGAAATCTCTCTGCACTGTACTCTTTGTAAGTCACTTTCTGTATTGTTTCTAAGTGAAATATCAGTGTTACTATGCACACAAAGTATTCTTGTTTGAATGACGTCATGAACTGAAGTAACATTGTTAGGTGGAAAACGTTTTAATAACAATAATGATTGCAAAGTTTATTGCTTTCTGTTGTGTAAAAGACGCTTGAACTGAGAAATTATAATCATGTTTATGTTATGTAGTACCAACTCAAGTAATTTAGATTTAATAAACAATAACAACACTTACCTGAGATTTCAACTTGAAATTTAGGTAAAAACAAATGAAATTTATGCGAAGTTTTGCAATTTCTTTTGACAATACAAGTCTTAGTAAGTTCTATGATATCAACCATAATAAGACTGATAACAGATGTTTCATGATACATATAAATTATAATTGAGTAGTTATAAATGTATAAACATTGTAACAATGTTTAAATTAAAATATCAGTTAAAATTATTGTTTTGAATTAAGCACAAAGCTACACAATGGGCTATCTGTACTCTGCCCACCACTGGTAAGGAAACGCGGTTTTTAGCGTTGTAAGTCCGCAGACATACCGCTGAGCCACGGGAGGCGCATGAGTTAAAGATTATTAAAATATGTAACTTATGTTTGTTTTGTTTGTTTGTTTTTTTTAATTTTACACAAAGCTACTCGAGGGCTATCTGTGCTAGCCGTCCCTAATTTAGCAGTGTAAGACTAGAGGGAAGGCAGCTAGTCATCACCACCCACCGTCAGCTTTGGGCCACTCTTTACCAACGAATAGTGGGATTGACCGTCACATTATAACGCATCCACGGCTGAAAGGGCGAGCATGTTTGGCGAGAAGGGTATTCGAACCCGCGACCTCCAGATTACGAGCCGAACGCCTTACCCAGCCTAGACATGCCGGACTGAGAAACCTTATTTACCAACTAAATGTTCTAAATAAGACATGCATGTAATTGTTTCGTGTCTCCTGAGCGTTTCTTAGAGTGTTAGGGTAGGGACACATGACTGCTATAGTTAAAGTTATCATTTATTAAACAACTTATTACATACCTAATTATGTATTGTTTGTCAAATCCAGATTTATATTTCTCTTGAAAATTGAACTTTTCACGTTTATCTATAATAGTGTTAGTTTGCAGTGATCTACAAGTATATTACGGCAGGTTAGTTTACCTAATTCTGTGTAGAATGTGGCCTTTCCTAAAGTTGATAGTATTTTTGAATATGTAAAATGAAACTGATGTCACCAATCACCGTGTTCTCACTATGCATACAAAGTTGGCATTTTTACATACGTAAATATATATGCAATAATAAAATTGTTTATTGCACAATAACTCTAAAGCTAGAAAGCGTATGAATACAACTAAGAAAGAATTAAACATAGGCTTCGTTTTCTCTACATGGTAACAAACTCTGTTGATAACCGGGCAACATACCTTTTATGAGCAAAGAATTTTACACTAACTTTCTTCATTTGAAGCGTTTTGAATTTATATTACAAGGTCCATCTAAAAATACAAGTTTATTATATTCAAAGTGACTGACTGTACAGTATCTTGTGTGTTGATGAAGTTATGTAGGCTCATGTATCGCTGAACTAAATATCAGAAAATAATATGAGGTGTTAGTATCTCTTTTTATGTACTCAGCTAAGATAATTTGTAATTCAATAACATAACTTTAGCTTGACAAATTATATATTTATTTTGCAGATAAAGTATATCTATTGTAAAGAACAACACAAACTACAAAATACATAAACCCGGAACTCATACTTCAGATAATACAGATCATAACGTTATGAAACCAACAATACAAGAACATATTACTGGACAGTTCTCTGTAGATCACTAATAAACATGAAGATCAGCAATCTGACTGTGTTGTTTATTAGTGGCAATTATTTTTATTTTTACTTGTTTTATATTTCCGTGGGTGTTATGATAGGCTTGTTTCCATTCCAGAAAATTAGTTTACTTGTTATAGGATACTATAATTGGCTTATATGCATTCCTAAATATTAGCTTGACCAATTGTTGAGTAGAACTCGAAATAGCAAGCGAGTTCTAATAGGAAGAAAGTTAGTTACATGCGTGTCACGTGAGATCTTATCAATGCAATAGAGATAGTACTGTACATAGGCTCCGCCTTTAAACTGGATCATCCGACTGATTGTAATATAACATATTCATGCTTTAATGCCATCTATTGATGTAAATTAGTAATAGTTCTCTCTGGAGGAAAACTTTAAGAGCAAATATGAATCTTAGTTTGCTTTGTGGTTTTAAAGATTACGTTGCTGTACCTGTGGATAATTTCTTTAAAGTTTTTTAATTTCATTTTAAATTGTTATTTTAGTGTATTTCTGTTCGTTATGCTCGTGTGTTGCAAACTTGATTACATTGGTCCCACCACCAGACGGCTTCAACAGTTTGTTTGTTTGTTTTGGAATTTCGCACAAAGCTACTGAGGGCTATCTGTGCTAGCTGTCCCTAATTTAGCAGTGTAAGACTAGAGTGAAGGCAGCTAGTCATCACCACCCACCGCCAACTCTTGGGCTACTCTTTTACCAACGAATAGTGGGATTGACCGTCACATTATAACGCCTCTACGGCTGAAAGGGCAAGCATGTTTGGCGCGGCGGGGATGCGAACCCGCGACCCTTAGATTACGAGTCGAGTTCCTTAACCATCTGGCCATGCCGGGCCAGTATAACTTATGTGATAAATACTGCATTCCATAGTGTCATACAGAGATTAATGACTACAGTTAGCTGTATCAAACATTTTGTTCTTCGAAACTAATAAGATTTCAATAGATCTTTCGTACTAATAACGGTAATACGTTCATTACGCTGTTCATTGTTGCCAGGTAAAATACTATCACAGTTTTGTTGTAATGTTGCATCAAAGCGTTAATTACAGGTTGAAAATAGGCTACTTACTGAATAGTTGTTTTTATTAAATGAATTTTTTCAACATGAAATTCAGTTACTGCATGAAAACTATGTGGTTAAAGTGTCTAATTTTTATACATAATTACTCATCATCATATATGAGTTGTTAATATGTTTTGGTTTTGGTTTTGCAATGTAATACTTTTTAAACATTTTTTTCATTTAAACATGCAATTTTGTGGTAATTTTAAGATGTCATAAAATAAAACCAATTGTAAATAGACTCGCATCTAGAAGATTAACCACTTGAATAATATTTATGATTTACTCTTAAAATCATAAATCTCTTTAAGTAATACAATTTTCTGTTAGAGTTTGTTTGTTTGTTTTGAATTTCATTTAAAGCTACACGAGGGCTATCTGCACTAGCCATCCCTAACTCAGCAGTGTAAGACTAGAGGGAAGGCAGCTAGTCATCACCATCCGCCGCCAACTCTTGGACTAATCTTTTACATTGATCTGGTCTTATCTTTTCACTTACAAAGAGTTCTGCACTTCTACCTATTATCATTACACGGATAAATAAGTTATTCTCACCTTCCACCTGCAGAAGAAAGGTTTATAATTTTGTATACGTTCGTTATTACGTGTTTAGATATAAATATACATACATATAACAAGAGTCGAAGTACATGTACATATACACAAGTCATAGTTTTGTCCATAAGCCAAACAGTGTAAATTACATATTGATTTGATGAAGTTGGTTGCAAAATATGAGCTTTTTCTTTGGTTTAGAAATGGGAATCACTGCTTCATAAACAACTTATTACAGCAGGTTGTGAGTGAAGACTGCTATAAAGGCTGGCGATGTGGACATGGATGGAGTTCCATATATTGCTGTAATAGTTGATGGAGGATGAAGTAAGATAAGCTATTGATACAAACACACAGTCAACTCAGGAATAGCTGTTATTACTGGTCAAAAGACAAAAAACTATTGTTCTCAGATGTAAGAAATAAATTTTATTGTGTATGTACAAGCAAGGAAAGGAGATGAGATCAAGCATACTTATTACAGAAACTGGTACAAGTCTTCTAGTACAATGGAATCTGACATAATTGTGAAAGGATTTCAAAAGTCAGAAGAGATGCATAAGCTCCGATATAAGAAAATGATTAATGGTGGTGATTCATCTGTACATAGAAAAAATATGGACTGTATGTCTTATGACAGGAGTGTAGTACATAGAAAAAATATGGACTGTATGTCTTATGACAGGAGTGTAGTACATTGAAAAAATATGGACTGTATGTCTTATGACAGGAGTGTAGTACATTGAAAAAATATGAACTGTATGTCTTATGACAGGAGTGTAGTACATAGAAAAAATATGGACTGTATGTCTTATGACAGGAGTGTAGTACATTGAAAAAATATGAACTGTATGTCTTATGACAGGAGTGTAGTACATAGAAAAAAATATGGACTGTATGTCTTATGACAGGAGTGTAGTACATTGAAAATATGAACTGTATGTCTTATGACAGGAGTGTAGTACATAGAAAAATATGGACTGTATGTCTTATGACAGGAGTGTAGTACATAGAGAAAAATATGAACTGTATGTCTTATGACAGGAGTGTAGTACATAGAAAAAATATGGACTGTATGTCTTATGACAGGAGTGTAGTACATTGAAAAAATATGAACTGTATGTCTTATGACAGGAGTGTAGTACATAGAAAAAATATGGACTGTATGTCTTATGACAGGAGTGTAGTACATAGAAAAAATATGGACTGTATGTCTTATGAGAGGAGTGTAGACAAAATAGAATACACTAACTGTATGTCTTATGAGAGGAGTGTAGACAAAATAGAATACACTATATACAAACACTTTATTCCAAGTAGCAGGAAAAAGTGCAGAAAACTGCAAACACTTGAGCAAAAACAAAATATTGAGATTTTAAAAATGTTCTTATGGAGCTGTTCGCCATAATGCACAAAATAGTAATTCTTTAGAGGAGTTGAAGGAATATTTAAAGAATGCACCCTACCATATACTTGGAAATCATAGGAAGTGCAAATCCTATTACTCTTGCATGAAAATATAACTGACATCAAAACAAGCTATTTGAATAACATACCTTATAAAACGATATTCTGAATAATGACTGCTGGTGATGCATTAGTCAGAAAGGCTCACCGTTTGATAAGTAATTGAACAAGTAATTTAGCAGAGACGTATATGCTTCTTGTGACACGTTTTATCGGTTAGAAACAGATTCTAGAAGGTGTTTTTAAACTGCGTTTCGATATATATGTCTTGTTTTATTTAAGGCATCACCGGCCTTGTGATTTCCTTTTGTTGTTGTGCATGTCTTCAAACAAGTTATATTTTTATATGTTTATATTATGAATCAATCTTTACGTTACGAATGTTTGTTGTTGTTTATAAATCCAAGTATTTTTTAGTGTAAATATAATTTTAAAAATAATTGCTTTTTTACTTTATCAGAGTTTACAATATTGCATCACAACACAAATGGCTATATTGTTTATTCTGATATATTTTACAAAGTTACACAGTTCAACCTTACAAACAGTTTGGATTTATGTTAGTTTTCATCATGTTATATAAAAAATATTAAAAATACATTATGAAAATAGTTTATAAATACTTTCAATATTTTGTAGTTATTTCGTTGTATTATTATAAATAATAATATTTTTAATTAAAATAATCACAAAAATTGCAAATTTCGATCACTTTTGAACTTATTTGGTTCAGTGACGTTAGCGGAGCTTTTTCTACTTGGCTTGTTTGTTTCTGAAATTTGCGCAATCTACCTATGCTAGCAGTCTAAGACTATATAGAAGGCAGCTAGTCATCATCACTCACTGCCAATTTAGTGGGCTACTCTATTACCAACAGATAGTGGGATTAACTGTCTTATTATAACGCCTCCATGGTTTAAAGGGCGAGCGTGTTTGGTTTGTTTGTTTTTTAATTTCGCGCATAGCCACTCGAGGGCTATCTGCGCTAGCCGTCCCTAATTTAGGAGTGTAAGACTAGAGGTAAGGCAGCTAGTCATCACCACCCACCGCCAACTCTTGGGCTACTCTTTTACAAACGAATAGTGGGATTGACCGTCACATTATAACGCCCCCACGGCTAAAAGGGCGAGCATGTTTGGCGAGACGGGTATTCGAACCCGCGATCTCCAGATTACGAGCCGAACGCCTTACCCACCTAGCCATGCCGGACCGAGAAACCTTATTTACCAACTAAATGTTCTAAATAAGACATGCATGTAATTGTTTCGTGTCTCCTGGAGCGTTTCTTAGGCTGTTAGAGTAGGGACACATGACTGCTATAGTTAAAGTTATCGTTTATTAAACAACTTATTACATGCCTAATTATGTATTGTTTGTCAAGTACAGATTTATATTTCTCTTGAAAATTGAACTTTTTCACGTTTATCTATAATAGTGTTAGTTTGCAGTGATCTATAAGTATATTATGGCAGGTTAGTTTACCTAATTCTCTGTAGAATGTGGCCTTTCCTAAAGGTCATAGTATTTCTTGAATATGTAAAATGAAACTGATGTCACCAATCACCGTGTTCTCACTATGCATACAAAGTTGACATTTTTACATACGTAAATATATATGCAATAATAAAAATGTTTATTGCACAATAACTCTAAAGCGAGAAAGCGTGTATGAATACAACTAAGAAAGAATTAAACATACGCTTCGTTTTTTACATGGTAACAAACTCTGTTGATAATTGCTTACCGGGCAACATACCTTATATGAGCAAAGAATTTTACACTAACTTTCTTCATTTGAAGCGTTTTGAATTTATATTACAAGGTCCATCTAAAAATACAAGTTTATTATATTCAAAGTGACTGACTGAACAGTATCTTGTGTGTTGATGAAGTTATGTAGGCTCATGTATCGCTGAACTAAATATCAGAAAATAATATGAGGTGTTAGTATCTCTTTTTATGTACTCAGCTAAGATAATTTGTATTTCAATAACATAACTTTAGCTTGACGATATAATATTTATTTTGCAGATAAAGTATGTCTATTGTAAAGAACAACACAAACTACAAAATACATAAAACCGAAACTCATACTTCAGATAATACAGATCATAACGTTATGAAACCAACAATACAAGAACATATTACTGGACAGTTCTCTGTAGATCACTAATAAACATGAAGATCAGCAATCTGACTGTGTTGTTTATTAGTGGCAATTATTTTTTATTGTTACTTGTTTTATATTTCCGTGGGTGTTATGATAGGCTTGTTTCCATTCCAGAAAATTAGTTTACTTGTTATAGGATACTATAATTGGCTTGTATGCATTCCTAAATATTAGCTTGACCAATTGTTGAGTAGAACTCGAAATAGCAAGCGAGTTCTAATAGGAAGAGTTAGTTACATGCGTGTCACGTGAGATCTTATCAATGCAATAGAGATAGTACTGTACATAGGCTCCGCCTTTAAACTGGATCATCCGACTGATTGTAATATAACATATTCATGCTTTAATGCCATCTATTGATGTAAATTAGTAATTGTTCTCTCTGGAGGAAAACTTTAAGAGCAAATATGAATCTTAGTTTGCTTTGTGGTTTTAAAGATTACGTTAAGCTGTACCTGTGGATAATTTCTTTAAAGTTTTTTAATTTCATTTTTATATTGTTATTTTAGTGTATTTCTGTTCGTTATGCTCGTGTAAGTTGCAAACTTGATTACATTGGTCCCACCACCAGACGGCTTCAACAGTTTGTTTGTTTGTTTTGGAATTTCGCACAAAGCTACTCGAGGGCTATCTGTGCTAGCCGTCCCTAATTTAGCAGTGTAAGACTAGAGGGAAGGCAGCTAGTCATCACCACCCACCGCCAACTCTTGGGCTAATCTTTACCAACGAATAGTGGGATTGACCGTCACATTATACACCCCCCACGGCTGGGAGGGCGAGCATGTTTAGCGCGACGCGGGCGCGAACCCGCGACCCTCGGAGTACGAGTCGCACGCCTTACGCGCTAGGCCATGCCGGGCCGGCTCCAACAGAGGCACTCAGAAAATAGTACAACAAAACAGTACAACACTGGGATCAACAAACACGCAGTTGAGTGCAGTTATACTTACCAATTCAAGGATAAACTTAAGATGTTTTTAGAAGACATCAATTAAAGTGACTTACGTGTAATGCCAATCATCGCTATTCGACTTATAATTCATAATAGAAAATGGAAATATATTGTATTTTAGAAAGTTGCAGACACCTACAAAACTAGATTATAAACACTCTCCGTATCCACTTCAGAATATTTAAAATTATTACCACTAACTTATCACTATAGCAAGAACTAGAAAAATATTTTAAAAAAAATCTTAACACAAAAGCTACAAAAATAGAATAATTAATCACATTAATTAGATGAATGTTACTATTAAAAACTGTTCCAGTCTTTTATATATTATACTTTAAAGTATTCTTCAAAATTAAAACTATTAATTATTTTTATCCTAACAATAACTGTACAATAGATAATAATTATTTTTTAATATAAGGAATTACTGTATTTTAACTATTAGTTTTTAGCTCAGGAATATCTGTGTTATAACCATTAGTTATTTTTTATCATGGGGATAACTTATTATAGCCAGTAAAACTGAAATAGAAACCTGTATAACCCGAGCGTTTACGAGAGGTGGATCTTATTTCTTCTCGGGTAATCTGGGAATGCCCAGTATAATTGAAGGAGTTATATATAAAGATTTAGTTTAGTAACGTCATACAGGTCATCGGACTTTTCGGGAATTGTTTATTTCACTGTGTAGTGTTGTAAGCGTCCCACTTCCCGTGCTATGTGGCCGATGGCGAATCTGTATATGAAAAGGTGTTGGTGGTATTTTAACTTTGGAATGGATAAATTATGTGTGTGTTGTTATAAAGTGTGTTTAGGTGTTTAAGTAAAAAAAAGTATAGATAACACCTGGAGAGTGATTAAATTAATAAAGATGTGTTATATAAATCAAGTATACATAATACCTGGAGAGTGATTAAGAAAGATATGTTTATATAAATCAAGTATACATAACACCTGGAGAGTGATTAAGAAAGATATGTTTATGTAAATCAAGTATAGATAACACCTGAAGAGTGATTAATAAAGATGTGTTATATAAATCAAGTATAGATAACACCTGAAGAGTGATTAATAAAGATGTGTTATATAAATCAAGTATACATAACACCTGAAGAGTGATTAATAAAGATGTGTTATATAAATCAAGTATAGATAACACCTGAAGAGTGATTAATAAAGATGTGTTATATAAATCAAATATAGATAACACCTGGAGAGTGATTAATAAAGATGTATTACATAAATCAAGTATAGATAACACCTGGAGAGGATTAAGAAAGATATGTTTATATAAATCAAGTATAGATAACACCTGGAGAGTGATTAATGAAGATATATTTACATAAATCAAGTATAGATAACACCTGGAGAGTGATTAATAAAGATATGTTTATATAAATCAATTTCAAAACAAGAATTATTTCATTAAAAAGTAAGTGCAGAATAAAGTTATTTTTCCTACAGAGATGAAACTAATAGCCGGAGATCACTGATTCCTGGATCTAGATTAATTCAGAAACGTTGAACAGTGTTTAGCTTGGCAATCCAATATGTTTCTATGATGTTACTAAACTAAATCTTTATATATTACTCGTTCAATTATACTGGACATTCCCAGATTGCCCCTGAAGAAGAAAGGTCCACCTCTCAAAAGCGCTTGGGTAATAAGGGTTTCTATTACAGTTTTATTAAGACTTCTTGGATCTACGTGTTTTTAGCACATCATGATTGTCGCCATTATTTATCTTTTATTTTACGAGAACCCTTATTATAACTATTAATTATTGTACAGCCTAGGAATAACTGTATTATAACTGTTAGTATTTTTTCATCCTGGTGATAACCTTGTTATATTTATCAGTTTCTTTTATATCCGACGAACAAACTTATTATATCAGGTTGTACGGAAATAAATGTCGTTTTTAAATTGCGAAATTTGAAAAAGTATAAACCATTGTTGTAAAACATGTTTTAATCAAAGTAACAGCGATTTGCTTCAATACACTTTTGTCAACGTGTAACGATGTTGTTTATGTCCCTGCTGTACAGTTCAGTCTCTATGGCCAGTGAACTACCTGAAAGCTTCTTATGCAGCTGTTTGGTTTTGAAAGCATTTATTGTTCAAAAATTGTCCAAGTACTTGAAATAATTAAATGCTGTGAGGTAAAGGTCTGGGGAATAAGGTGGATGAGGCAGAACCTCGATTACCAATTCGTTCAATTTTTGGAACGTAGTCCTTGACAGGTCTTATAACGCCGATTTTGTTGGCTTTCAGTTAGTTTGTGCTTTGCTTGTGTCTAGCTTTTCTGCAAGCTCACGTACTGTTGTGCAAGGGTCTGTCTCAACTGCTTCCCTTAATGTGTTTTTATCTAAGGATGGCTTCCTTCCACAACCTTCGTGGTCTTCAAGACTTTTACCTCCGTATCGAAGCCTTTGGAACCAATGCCGAATTGTACATTCAGTAACAGATCCATGGCTGAATGTCTGATTGATGATCCTGTGTAGTTTTGGTAGCTTTTCGTCCAAGTTGTAAAGGAAAATCAGGCGAAGGTCCTTCTTGTCCATGCTGCCTCGGATGTTGCGAAACTTCCTCTCAATAGAGATTAAACAGCAGATAATTAAGACACCTTACAAGCGACGAATGTTGGATTAAACCAACCAACCAACGATATGTTACTCAATATTCAGCTTCTAAATGTCACCATGATAATTCGGTGAGTTGTTTTTTAATCCTAGGATTAACTGTATTATCATCCTGAGCTATTTTTAACTCTGTACATTTATGGATGAATAATGTTTTACTAGTTGACGAAATTAATTACTTTTAATTACAGCAAGCTGGGCAGTTTGATGTTCTGGTCAACTGTGCAGGAATGGGGTCAAAGCAGCTGTTCGATTACAAATATTTGACACCGATGCTCGGACAAATAAATCAGGGTAGTTCTATGACACTTTTGTTAACTTAGAAGGTGGAACAGTGAATAGAGAAAAATTATTTATACTACAGATTTTATATATACAATATGTAAAACGACATGATATTTCGGTGAGAATTCGATGAGTTATCATTTCCATATTAAATGATGCACATTTAGAAAGGTATTAACTATTTGACAGACTTGTAATAATCATCTCTGTCAGAAATATTACCTTCAACGTTGTTCAATAGTTAGTGTATTTTAATCCATCTAGTTCAGAAATGTTACTTTCCCTCGTTGGGACAGCAGTAAGTTTTCTGATTTACAAAACTAAAATTAGGGTTTCGGTTCTCCTTGATGGACACAACAGATAGCTCAATGTGGCTTTGCTATGTGAACACACACCCAGAAATGTTACTTAGATTTAACATGTTAAAATACTGTTATGTACTCTTTTTCTTCTTTAAATCTCCTAAAGACTGAATAAAAAATGTAGTGTTACAAAATATAATAGACCTAATACTAATGTCTTATAACAAGTGTAATTAATTATAATTGTGCTTTGCCAGCTTAGAAACGAAGCTCACATAATAGCAGTTGTTAGTGTAAAGAGTTTCGTTCTCAGTAAGTTAAAACAAGATAAAGTAAATAATAAATAAAGTTTTAAGTATCAACAGCCTGCATGGTTTATCACATGTCCTTCAACTTGTTTAAAAGCTAACTTGCACTTAAATAATATATACATATATGTATATTAAGTCATAATATTGCTTAGTTTATAATCAAATTTTTGTAAACTGTACATTATTAAAATAGTCCATTTTTACTGACATTTTTTATCAAAAACAATTTTAATTAAGAAGTTGTTTTTACAGTGCTGATGACTGATTATTGCTCCAATTATGTTTTTACATAAACATTGTGAGTTTGTACATAACAATAGCGACTGCTGTATTCATTGTTAAAAAATAAGTTAACTTTGTTCGTCAATACAATAAATTATTATTTTTTGCCAATATTGGTTTGTGTTTTGGTAAACGCTCCTGAAGAAGTTGTAAAGCGAAACGTTGATTGTTTAATTAAATATGAACAATATTTTGGTTAAGAGTAACTGAATAAACAGCGGTTACTACTGTCTGGCTGCCCTTCATCTAGTAATCATTTAGAAGCCAGTGATAGCTATGACTAAAGTTCTGGGGATCTGTCCTAGTTCTTTCACCCATGTATTGTATAAGCTGTCATCAGGATTGAAAATACCAAATACTTTTACAAGTACTTTTTATTACCACTTCTTAACTTAACCATAAACTGATACTTAACCCTACACAAGTACATAAGTATTTACTTATTAACTACATAACCTTACAACAAAAGTACTTCAATACTTTTCTTTCAAACCTCACATGTGGACTTGATTTTTATATAAACACGATAACGTTCTTTGTAACATATCACATTGAATCATCGTCCCATTTAAATTTTGAAAGTTAATAACTAACCCAATAAGACATGGTTTAATCACACAGTCAGTTTCTTGTTGAACAGTTGATGGTTATCTTCTTTACTCAAAATGACAGCATCTACATGTATGTATACAGCTTGTTCCAATATGCTGATCATGTATGGTGCCCCGGATCAACCTTTACTTTACTGACTCACGTGTTAACATTAATTACACCTATTGTTTAGCTGTGTTACAGCAGTTGATAAAGGTTTGTAAATGTTACAACATCTGGAATACATCTGATCTAATTCGATGTAAAATTCAGAGAACTTGCTTCCTTGTTCTGTTTACTTGGTTAAGTGATTATATTCTGTTTTCAGTGTATATGGACATTTCTGCCGATACTTAGAAGCCCATCTCCAGGTTGCATAGTGGTATGTTTGCGGGACTTATAACTCTTGAAACCGGGTCATGATACTCGTGGTGGGCAGAGCACAGATAGTCCATTGTGCAGTTTTGTGTTTAACTACAAACAAATAATCAAACAAAAACTTGGAAATCCTTCTGATAATTCTCAGGGCACACTAATAGCACGCAGAGACCCTTAACTATCATTAGAGGTGTCGGTCTTGGCTTTTATAAAAATATAGTTCAATTTTAGCATCGAATTTTACTGCTAAGTGGGGGGAGGGAAGTAATTCATAATTTATATTATGCGGTTTCTTCTACTAGACCGAACTTTTCTGTTAATGGATAATTTTTGTTGGATAGATTTGCATGTTTGTTTTTATCTATACATAAAAATGTAAATACCAAATGAGCTTCATTTGAAATACAGGAAGCGCGACATTACCTACCTCCACCCCCCATCTGATGCCTCTTTCTGCATAAATTACGTTCATGATATATCTGCTAAAATCCTGTTAACTTCACAATCAGTACTGGTTTCCATAACTACCTGTTCATCGTTTTACCTGTCCAACATAAGTACTTAGAAACTCTTCGTTTCATTACATATTTATTCACATGGATGGACATGTATGTTTTTTCTTAGTAACCAAAGACTTAATTCATAAAAAAATGATCAGTCACGTGCCATCTATAAATTCACATGTTTTTATTTATTAGATAGTGTGTAAACTACACACGTAGGAAGATAACTACCAAAATAAAATCGCTCAGTCCGACAAACCCTGACATTTTGTTATGCATTACGTGGAATATGAAAACAAAAGGTGTTGTTACCATGAATGAAAAGTTAGGATCAGTTAGAAACTGGTAGACTGAGATATGAAGTAAGGATGAAAAACAACAAAGGATTAGTTAGAACCTGGTAGATGTAGATATATAGTACAGGATGAACAACAACAAAGGATTAGTTAGAACCTGGTAGATGTAGATATATAGTACAGGATGAACAACAACAAAGGATTAGTTAGAACCTGGTAGATGTAGATATATAGTACAGGATGAATGAACAACAAAGGATTAGTTAGAACCTGGTAGATGTAGATATATAGTACAGGATGAACAACAACAAAGTATTAGTTAGAACCTGGTAGATGTAGATATATAGTACAGGATGAACAACAACAAAGGATTAGTTAGAACCTGGTAGATGTAGATATATAGTACAGGATGAACAAAAACAAAGGATTAGTTAGAACCTGGTAGATGTAGATATATAGTACAGGATGAACAACAACAAAGGATTAGTTAGAACCTGGTAGATGTAGATATATAGTACAGGATGAACAACAACAAAGGATTAGTTAGAACCTGGTAGATGTAGATATATAGTACAGGATGAACAACAACAAAGGATTAGTTAGAACCTGGTAGATGTAGATATATGGTACAGGATGAACAAAAAAACAAAGGATTAGTTAGAACCTGGTAGATGTAGATATATAGTATAGGATGAACAACAACAAAGGATTAGTTAGAACCTGGTAGATGTAGATATATAGTACAGGATGAGCAACAACACAGGATTAGTTAGAACCTGGTAGATTTAGATATATAGTACAGGATGAACAACAACAAAGGATTAGTTAGAACCTGGTAGATTTAGATATATAGTACAGGATGAGCAACAACTAAGGAATAGTTAGAACCTGGTAGATTTAGATATATAGTACAGGATGAACAACAACAACGGATTAGTTAGAACCTGGTAAATTTAGGTATATAGTACAGGATGAACAACAACTAAGGATCAGTTAGAACCTGGTAGATTGAGATACGACGTACAGAATGAACAACAACTAATCTATCGTATATTATTTGCGTAGTCATTATCACGTGTGGCGGTAACCAGAAAACATCACTAAGATGTTAAAACTATTGAAACCAGTTTATAATTTTTTTTGCACTACAAGAATCTGTATTGATTTTATGCGTTTAAATTCTAATATAATTTGTAGTTTTTTCAAAGATGTTATTTCTTGTGAACTGTGTCGTATTTCGCTCCTACCACATTTTCACATCTTTCTGAATTACAGTTAAACGGAATTTGTGTTGCAGTAGAAATGATGAATTATAGACGAAGTAATTCGAGGTACTACTGTTACCAGGGTATAGAGATTCTTTGATCTGATGGTCGGCAACGAATGTTCGATAATCCCCAGATTCTCTTAACACTTGGTTCACTCTGCGTACTTCAATACTTACGAACAACTAACTTAAGTGCATACTGTTAAATATTTTTAGTCGACTTGTTTGTGTTTTTTGTTGGAATTATGCACAAAGCTAAACAATGGGGTATTTTGTTCTGGTCACCACGGGTATCGAAACTTGGTTTCTATCGGGTAGAGTCTACAAACATACAGTCGTGTCACAGAAGAGACTCAGTCGAATTGTAATGTGAAAGCGTCGTTTGTTCTTGTACTTATTCTGAGACCACAGAAGTTAATCGAAATGACACATTGGTCATGTAGAACACGCAGTCAGAATATTTGTCAAGACGCACCTTGTTTTAGCCTAGGATGTTCATGTTAATGACAAGTTGATGAGATAAACTTATGTTCAAAATCTCGTTATAACCATGATCGAGATAAAGGTTTGTATCCAAAGAAGAAACCACCATGTTTAAACTGGTTTCACTTTTTATAGTTGTACAACTCTAGCTTTTAGATAAAAAGACTTTGGAAAGCTCTTGAATCTTGCTCAGATTCATACGTGTTAAGATATTATAAATGTGACTAGATTCTGAAACTTTGACGTCTGCTGCTATTAGAAGGTTCGTGAAGATCTTTATCAGTTCCAACCAGTAAGAAAGTTTTTGTTAAGTTCTCTCTGCTGATTGATATATTACCGATGCTGTTCTCAGGCAAACATCAGTATTATATCAACTAATGTATTTTTCTGTGATGTTTTTCTGTTTTTCCGGTGATAATCTGTTCATATTACTATTATTGACATGAGATATTGAGCGAAGATACAAAGGGACATTGAGTAGTTGTTCGTGACAATATCTGGTTTTGCAAGCAGGATATTTTTTGTGGTATCTACCATATGATGTTCTGAACGTTAAATAAAGCACTTTGGATGGCAAGGTATTGCTGCCAGACTTCATCCAAGGTAAACATTAGATACCAGTAAGGTTCAAAGTGTAATATTGATTCCTTCCGTAGAAGAAAGATGTATTGTTTGTCGCAGTCCTGACTGAATTTCTTTTCTTGAACAAATTTAAACCGACAGCATCTGTTGTTTCACCAGATGTATAAAGAAACATCCAGAACTTGAGGCTGCAGTTTTCTGAGCGTATAGAGAAATCAATATCGTGTTGAGTAAGCTGAATATTTTCATCAAATCGCACAAGAGATGAAGATAAATATTTATACGATGAATAATATTCAACCAAAGGCATGGAGCTGTAAAGTTCCTTATTTCTGAAAAGTTATGTGAATAAGAAATAAACTTTTATTTTACAGAACATCGTAACCTTCTGATGGGGAATAGGTAATGTTAACTAGTTGTGTTTACTCTAGTCTGTAGCTCTAAATTAGGGACGGATACCATAGACAGCTCACGAGAGCAGTTTTACACAAAATTAGAAACAAAAGCATATCGTCATGAACCTTCACTAGATGTGTAATATTGTCTCATCAGAAGATGAAGTGCAGAAATACTACTTAATAAATGAGCGTGACAGCCATCAAAAACGTTTATAAATGACAAAGAAAACAAGGACCTTCTGTGAATCAAGCATCGTGAAAAGGAACAAACTTCAATAAACAGTTTTAAATATCTCTGTTAAGTATTCTAGTCCTGAAACTAAATTTGTAAATACTGGAAAAACAAAAATGAAATATATACAGAGAATCAGCTATTGTACAAAAAAGACACATCTTCATTTTTTAAAATATTTACTCAAACAATAAGTTTGCCTTTGTTTGTATTTCAAGAATAAGCAGACATGTAACATTAAAAGATAAATCTTTTATTTCATACAAAACTGTATAGAATGAAAATTGACATAGTTTCAATCTTAGTATGTAAATCCAAAAATAATAGTTTTGATACACATATATACATGTGTTGGGTGTTAATGGGTGTTTATTTATTCATACACATTTTAAAGCACTTCATCATTTGTGTACAGAAACTTAACAAACCATGTATCCTCCACTGGTTCAGTCGAAAGTCTAAAGACTTAAAACGCTGAAAGCCTGTTTTTGATAGAGGTGATGGGCACAACACAGAAAGCCTGTTTTAATACAGGTGATGGGCACAACACAGAGAGCCTAATCTGTTGTTTTCTGCTTAGCTAAAAACAAGACTAAC